>NC_139702.1:18757513-18770013 GCF_964188405.1 Protomyctophum parallelum | reverse complement strand
AGTACAGTACAGTACAGTACAGTACAGTACAGCAGTGGTTATCAAACTGTGGGTTCCCCTAGATGATTCTTGTGCAGGGTATCAGCACAAGTAGATCTGCTAGTTTCACAATGTTTATCGATGGAAACGAATTGTTTGTCAATGATTATTTTGGGAGGTCCTAGTCTGAATCATTTGAGTATAAATGCAGTACAGTACAGTACAGTACAGTACAGTACAGTACAGTACAGTACAGTACAGTACAGTACAGTACAGTACAGTACAGTACAGTACAGTACATAGTATGTCCCGTCAGTCACAGCAGTCAGCTGTCACACAGTTTAATATGATCTAACTGCATATGTGCAGTTGAGAACATGGCCTCAGAGGTCAAGCTGGTCCCCAGGCAGTGGTCAGTGGCTGGAAATGGCTGCTTAGGATGGCAGTAAAAACTACTGGTGTAGCATCCATTGAGTACTTGAGGGCTAGTCTATCTCATCAGTCAGTGTTTTCGCCCCGACGGATGGATGGACGGACTATAGTGCAGTACTCATAATCGCTTCATTCCAGTATTAGATAGCATCTAACTTACCTGCGGTCCCTGGACATGTATATGCAAAAAACTACCTGGGCACAGCATGGCATAGTCCATCAGGGTGAGATAAAATAAAGCAATATGACGTATACACTGAGGCAACTGAGCACAATAAATACAATGCAATGATTGATGGTGGCACATTGATGGTGGCACATTTAATCGCGTTTTTGATTAAACACTGCAAAGTGCACTGTTTGTGGGTACTAACATAATAAGTCAGTCATGTACTGTATGACACACCAACTTGGAAGATTGTAGGTATCTCCATATTATGGGCTAGAAGTGGACTGTCATGCACTAGGGGATGCATGGCAAAAACAGGGAGTCCACACAAGAGTATAACGTTTTGTAATTATATTTATTATATTAAAGTAATTAAAGCATAGCAAAATAATGAAGTGTGGGATGTGAGGATATCAGTCATCAGTAATGTGTGCAGTGTGTGGATGTATGGAGAGTGGTGTGTGCGTGTTGTATTAGCTGGTGCAAAACATAACTCAACAAAAGGGTGGTTAGGCCCTTGAGCCAGGTGGCAGTCCTGCTTGCAGGGAGGACAGAGAGAAGAGTGAGCTGCAGCCAGGAGAGCTCTCTATATAGTCCCCTAAGCCACACCCACCTCAGGTGAGCACAATTGGGCTGATGGCCTGCTCCACTCTGCCATCACAGAGGCTTCCCTCTAGCTTACAGTGAGGCAGAGGGGGCAGGGCCGTCACACCCCCCTCCATAAAAATGATGTTCCACCACATCATCTAAAAGAGAAACAAACCACAAATTAGCAACCAATAAACAACAAATATTATCCCTCCAACTTGACCAAATTAACCAAATCAAACAGCCACCTTTTCAACTTTGACTTACTACTGTATAACAATGCCCCCTGGATGCTCAATACCAGTTTCATTCCCCCATAGTAGTCCAGCTTTGGCCCCACTGCCCTTCGCATCTGCCCCGAATTAGCTCTGGCGAAATGACACTTGGGACAGGTGGGACCGGAGAACTACATAGGAGGGTTCTACAGGACAGAACAGTTTACAGTTCACCAAAACCACATTTCCAATCAAACAACTAACAACTTTAATGTCTGCGTTTACCCAGACTTGTCTGTGCAACTGTACACTACCTACCCATACTACCTGCTTCCCCACCATGACCCACCATCCTGCCCCCAGCCTCGGCAACCTTGGTACTAGGAGCAATTTAAGAGAGCCGGAGACAGGATACTCTAGAATGGGAAAAAAAACAAGCAAAAACAGGAAATGTAAGTGAACAGGTTAACACCTTAATGTATACATGACAGTGCATCTGCCATCACGTTCTGAGAACCTTTAATGTGACGTAGTGAAAAGGACTTATCCAAATGGGGAGCAGCTAGAACCGGAGCTGAACACAACAGAGCCTTGAGATTTTCAAATGCCAACTCACAATTAGTTGACCAGACAAATTTGGTATCCTTTTTGAACAGCCTGGTTAATGGCTCAGCCACGGACGAAAAGTTTCTACAGAAACTCCTATAATATCCTACTAGGCCCATAAACCGGAGCAACTCTTTCTTTGTAGTTGGACGAGGATATTCAACCATTGCCTTGACCTTCTCCTGAACCATGCGTACACTGCCCTGCCCGACCACCTTGCCCAAATACGTTACTGTGGCCCTTGCAAACTCACATTTAGCCAAGTTGATTGTCAATCGTGCCCAGACCAACCTCTCCAAGAGAGCCTTAGTACGCTGCATGTGTTCAGACCAGGTATCGCTGTAGATTACCACCTCACCAAGGTATACGGCACATCCCTCCAAACCAGCCACCACCAAATTCATGAGGCGCTGAAAAGTTGCGGGCGCATTTCGCAGACCAAAAGGCATAACAGTGTACTTGTATAAACCAGATGGTGTAATGAAAGCGCAAACTTCCTGTGCTCGCTTCGACAGAGGGACCTGCCAATATCCTTGTAAAAGGTCAAATGTACTAACATACTTAGCTGATCCCACTTCATCTATACAGTCTTCCATTCGTGGAAGGGGAAAAGCATCTGGCTTAGTTACATTATTGACCTTTCGATAGTCTGTACACACTCTGTAGGTCTTGTCAGGCTTACCGACCAGTAGGCAAGGTGATGCCCAGCTTGAGCTGCATGGTTCAGCAAAATGGTTCTCCAGCATGTACTCCACCTCTTTGTTCAAATATTTACGTTTCTCAGGAGACACCCTATACAAACGCTGCCTTATAGGTACTGCTGTTTCATCCACCTCCACATCATGTTCAATTAAATGGGTACGAGTGGGCACATCGTGCAACAAAGCAGGATATCCGTTAATAAGAGTCACCAACTCAGAGCGTTCATCATCATTCAAATAGGCCAGATTAGAATCAAGTTTACTCAAGGATTCTGTGTTGTTCAACCGACCCTGCAAAATGACCGCCGGGGTCTCACCCTCCTCTGGAGTAGCCAACACAGGTGAAGACCCATCTACCCTGGTTGTACAAAGACAGGAATTAACACTTTCCCCATTTCCTGCTTTACCATCAGACTCCTTTGAGTAATAGGCTTTTAGCAGATTGACATGACACATTTTCGTCTTCTTTCTACTCTCTGGAGTAGCTATTATGTAGTTCTGCTCTGTCACCTGTCTCACAACCGTGTAAGGCCCACTGAATTTGGCCTGGAAAGGAGAAGTTATTATAGGCTTAATGAGCAAAACTTGATCTCCAGCTTTAAACTGCCTAGGCTCTGCACGTCTGTCATGAAGAGATTTCATTTTTTTCTGTGACAAGCTAGCATCATTTTTCTGTTCTACAGCCAAATCCATATGTGACATAGATTTAAACTGCTCAGGCAACGTCAAATCAACCAGACCAGACCTCTCGCCCTGATCAACACTCTGGTTCTCATGTGAGGCGGCCATGGCACGTGTAACAGCACAAGCTGGATACACCACTGTACCATCAGATACACTGTCCTGCTGAACATCTCCAGGCCACTTCCTGGTAATTACATTTGGTACCTGATCAGACCAAATCCGTTCCCCACAAAGGTCATTACCCAGGATGATGTCCACCCCTGCAACCGGCAACTCCGGTCTCACCCCCATGTGAACCTCTCCATTTACCAACTCTGAAGTGAGGGACATCTTATGGATTGGCACAGAAAACACAAACATGCCCATTCCCTGAACCAAAATGTTCTCCCCTGTATCAGTCTCAGTTGTAAACTGCAACACTGACTCTCGTACAAAGGAATCTAGTGATCCACAGTCTCGTAGCACCTTCACTGGTATTTGTTTGTCACTTCCCATCACAGACACAAAACCATTAGAAATGAATGGCAAGTATGCATCAGCCGTTTTTGGCTTCCATAGCACACTCTGCTGTCCTAAAGGCAAAGCCACTGGGCTGAGTGAGTTGGCCAGTGCCACTGGTTTAACCTGTGAGCTGGTGTACTTGTCCTTAGATTTGAGGACCGGACACTCATTTTTCCAGTGTCCTGCAGATTTACAATAATGACATACACCCACTGATTTGTCATGTGTCCCTGGTGTCACCCTGCTGTCGGCCGTATTTCTGTAAACCTCTGGAGCATCCTTTACACGAGGAAACACATTCTCACTAGCATGATCACTGTAACTATTCTTGTGAATTAACACGTACTCATCTGCCAAAACTGCTGCCTCAGTTGCCGTTTTTACTTTGTGCTCAGTGATGTATGTAGCAATATTACACGACAGAGTGTTCTTAAACTGCTCCAAGACCATGAGATTAAACAATTGTTCAAAATTCTCAACTTCAGATGATGAACACCAGCGTGAAAACTGTGTACTCAAATCTCTGACAAACTCCACATGTGACTCTTTGTCACGTTTTCGCCAGCCACGAGCCCTCTGCCTGTAAGCCTCTGGCACCATCTCGTATATTTTTAACACTGCCTCTTTAACTTTTGCATAACTCCTAGAGTCCATAGACGTTAACGCAGCAAATGCCTCTTGTGCTTTCCCTGTGAGTACCGACTGCACCATTATAGCGCAATTTGTGTCTGTCCAACCTTGTGCCTCTGCAATTCTGTCAAATAAGATAAAAAATGTGTCAGGATCCTTTTCATTGAACCTGGGAAGGAGCCTCAGGCTACTGCCAATGTCCATAGCTTTGACACCTCCTCCCCTTTCAGTATTACCATTATTCAATGCATCTGCTGATAACTTTCCCTGTTCAACCAACTCTAGCTTTTTGCATTCCAAATCTAATTTGGCCAATTCAGTTCGTTGTTTCATTTTTTCCACTTCCAAGGAATGTTGTTGTTTTAACATCAACAGTTCTTTCCTCCATTTGAACTCAACCTCTGAACTGACCTCATCCTCCTTGTCTTCAACAGGCTGCAAAATGCCCTTGTCTACCAGACCACTGATTAAACTGGCCTTCATTGCTGCCTTGAGCTTTTCTGTCACTGTGATGTCATAATGTTTAGCAATTACCAATAGCTGATCCTTCGCACAAATATCGAGTAACCCCACTGACGGGGACTTAATAAACTTATCTGTAGCTGAACTCATTTTTGTATGCAAATTTAAATAAACTTTAACAAAACCAAGTGTTGGGGCTGTGCATTGCAAAGTGCAGTACAGTAACCTTAATCAAAATGGAACAAACCCCCCCCTAACTTCCCTATTATTCTAACTAACTTACCTATCTTTACCTACCGTCGGCACCCGGGCATGAGGATTTCTCCCCTCCAGCCACCTAGTGTGACCCCCAAGATCCGCCGCTAACCAAAACTCCACTAAGAGTAAATCAAAGAAAGGAACAAACAACTGACACCCTAACAGTGCCGGTCGCTAAGGGACTTGTTCCAACTAAAACACATTTAACTAACACTTGCAAACACATCCCAACACTTACCTTTGTTGTAACTATGTAAACTGGGGCCAAATGCTTTCTCTGTCCGGCTCCTAACCAAAAACAAACAAGCAACTCAAGTGTGAAACTCCCAACCAAGACAAACGGGAAAAAACAAAAATTATATATATCTCTTTTTTTTTTTTTTTGATTTTTTTTTTTTTTTTTTTTTAACCAAACAATCTGATCAATTAATTAATTATGTACGGACGAGCCCCCATTTTGTCATGCACTAGGGGATGCATGGCAAAAACAGGGAGTCCACACAAGAGTATAACGTTTTGTAATTATATTTATTATATTAAAGTAATTAAAGCATAGCAAAATAATGAAGTGTGGGATGTGAGGATATCAGTCATCAGTAATGTGTGCAGTGTGTGGATGTATGGAGAGTGGTGTGTGCGTGTTGTATTAGCTGGTGCAAAACATAACTCAACAAAAGGGTGGTTAGGCCCTTGAGCCAGGTGGCAGTCCTGCTTGCAGGGAGGACAGAGAGAAGAGTGAGCTGCAGCCAGGAGAGCTCTCTATATAGTCCCCTAAGCCACACCCACCTCAGGTGAGCACAATTGGGCTGATGGCCTGCTCCACTCTGCCATCACAGAGGCTTCCCTCTAGCTTACAGTGAGGCAGAGGGGGCAGGGCCGTCACATGGACAAAGACACACGCACGCACGCACGCACGCACACACGCACGCACACACGCACACACACACACACACACACACACACACACACACACACACACACACACACACACACACACACACACACACACACACACACACACACACACACACACACACACACACACACACACACACACACACACACACACACACACACAGACAGACAGACAGACAGACAGACAGACAGACAGACAAACAAACATTTGTCTATTCCTGGATTTATAGATAGATTGTATGTCCAAAACTGTTCAGAAAATGTAAAATGTAGCCTTTATTTAGTGAAAAGCTCCTGTTAACTCATGAGATCACATTTTGATGCGGTTATGTATACTTGGGCTCTCGTAGGTGTGCCGTTGCTTTGATAAATCATTCATAAACACGTACACACAGACTTGTTTCCCACAAACAACCCTCCGAGCACGAAGTTAATTAGCTCGTGATGAAGCGCTCCCCTGGGTCATCTGTTACATCCCAGGTATTCAAGCTGTTGCTTCGGTTGCATTTTCTGTGTGGGAAATTAACTGAGGATATTTACACTTTTTCGTCGTTATTTAGTCGTTATGTCGATTGATTCCTCCTCCCCACAGACGTTTGTGTGACTCACTTGTATGTGAGGAGCCCCCACCGGGAGGAATGGAGTGTAGTTACTATATACATTGTAGATGTATAGGAATTACTATTCGTTTAGGCTTACATCGTCTATTTCCAAATATCAGATGTCTAAAATAGGGCTTAAGTGGTTAATGATCAGTACTAATTGTCCGATAACATGATTCTGCATGCTGCATGATTGAATACATTTACTTTTGCTACTGTAGTGGTATAATAATATATTTTTGTTTTGTACTTTTATTTAACCCATTTAGACCGGGATAATCTATACAAAACTATAGGCTACCTTTCAATCCGGGGTTGTTGTTGCTACAGCATGTACTGTACAGTAGCCTATATAGCAACGTACATTTTCAGAAATCCACTGTCAGGAATATAGAAGGTCTAAATGGGTAAGTAAGATTTTGACTTGCAGGACCTTTAGTTTTACTCAAACTCACTCATACAGTATGTCCTTGTTTTGTTCTTTGGCTTCTTGTGAGTGGTATAGTCTCCTTCGTATCTTGCATCCCTGGCTCCCGTTCTGTTGGGTTTGTGATATTTGTGTAAACTGTTTTATGTTTTATAGTTTATTTTGTTGGTTTGTCTGTTGTTTTGGTGTTAACTGACGATGACAATGGGAAATAAAATTGTGGCTTGATCCATGTTGGCGCTTATATGGTGCATTTGTTTGCTTTAAAAAAATACTCTATGTGTAACCTCAACAAAGTATGTTTTACACTGCAGGCATTGTTTCTTTGACTGAAGTGAAAGGAATGAAAATACACCCTCCCACTTTGTACCTGCTCGGTACATGAGTATTTTACTTTGCAACGTTTCGGTCCCTCCGGACCTTCGGCGAGACCGAAACGTTGTATTATTAAAAGAAAATACTCATGTACCGAGCAGATACACAGTGTGCGGGTGTATTTTCATTCCTTTCATTGATGTCCACTGGCCTACGCCTGATGTGCGAAAACAATTCTTAGTTATTTTACTGAATTAAAAAACTATACAAATGTGAGTTCTTCCAACACTGCATAGCACTCTGTATAGAGCGTATGCATCAGGTGCTGAATCATACAGGCAGGACAGAGTGCTCTTTTTTGGGTTGACTTATTTTTGGTCCGGCTGCCTTTTAGGACACCACAAAATATGGGCTACATAAAACTTTGAACGTACAGTAGCTTCCAGGATATGGTGCAAAATCCTTAGTGCAAATGTAACCACTTTCAGCCTGCCGTTCCTATTTCTGCCACGTACTGTAGATAGCAAGTTCACAGCATATTGTGAGCTTGTAGATCAGCTATTTTGTGGAGTACAAATTATGAAGTACATTTCCAGAAATGTTAATAATAATAATAATAATAATAATAATAAAATCAGAAATTGTGAAAATAGATGATCTACAAGCTCATAGCGTGTCACACTTGTAGATCTGCTATTTTCACTATATTAAAAAAAGGACTGGTTAATAATTATTAATTACTGAGTACTGGAGTGAAAGTAAAAAAGGAAAGAAAAGTACTGCATTAAACATATACTTATAGTGACTGTCCACCACTGCTAACTGTCTTAAAGTATACAGGGACAAAGTGCTTTCACTCTGAAAGTACACACACTTTCAAAGTTAGACGGACACTGCAGGATTTCAGTGTGTGTGCATGTGTGCGTGCGTGCGTGCGTGATCCCAGGGTTTCCTGTGGTAGTGTCCCACTTTCCTCCTGTGTTCCAGACAAGGTGATGATTCAGCCACCATTAATACGCAGCCCTCCAGGTTACCAGTGACTGCCACCATGCTGCACCATTACACACGCTCCACTCAGGGGATATTAGACTTTACAAGGTGAGCTCCAGAAGGAAAGGGGGGCCATTTACATTTGTCATTATGTACAGCCAGTGCCACTGGCTGTGTCTGTCCAGCAATGACAAGTTAATTGCCATTAGTTTTTCCAACTGCAGGGCCAAACAGGACTAGATAGCTATAGCCAAGGCTCATTCATTGAGCCGCTCATTTAATTCCCCCTCAAATCTCCTGTTTTCCCCTCCTTTTTATAGTTATTTTGAGACTTTCATGCCTTTATTATAGATAGGACAGTAGGCTGACGGGAAATGGAGATAGACAGATGGGGAGTGACACACAGCAAAGGCCGTCGGGATCGGGACTCGAACCCGCGACATGCTGTCAGGCTATAGGTGCCTGGCTTCCCCTCCATTTCTTTGGACTTTTTGCACAGTTGTTCCCAAATGTTATGGTTGATTGAATGAACCCCTTAAGTCCTATAGAGGGCAATTTACGAGCAAGGACCTCTACATGGTGTTTAACTCTTTCTCTACCACTAGCTGTTAGCATGAACCCCAGTTCCGGGGGCCAGCATATGCGGTCACTTTAAAAAGTCGGAGTTTAAAATCCAAATACCAATATATTTATACTCTGTTACTCTTTCGATATCAGCTCCATTCATAGAAGATACTGTATATGCGAATGTCATTATAGGATTTGTTTTGGCTCTGGAGAACAACATGAATTTTGTTTTGCTGCTCAACATCAATCTGAGACCAATAAGGGCATCCTGGAGGACGTTAAAAGAAAGTTGTAGGTTTTCTATTGCGACTTGTATAGAGTCTGCTGTACAATAAATGACTGTGTCATCTGCATAGAGATGACAGCTACAGTTATTTAAAGATGATTTATGCATTTATGTCAAATAAAATTGTCATTTTTGTCAAATAAATGTGTTCCCAGATTGCATCAGGATGTCCCAATCAAATCTAGGCTACTGTTAGAAAAAGCAATAGTTGAAAAAGTATTCCTAATTCTTAAAGGTAAAGGTAATGTTACCACAATGTAAAAATCAAGAACATGTCCTGCATTCCAAATTTGACACTGGGAAGAAGGCATTTTTAGGAGGCATTCCGGTCATGCATCTCTCTCTCTCTCTCTCTCTCTCTCTCTCTCTCTCTCTCTCTCTCTCTCTCTCTCTGTCTGTCTCTCTCCCCCCCATCCCCTCACGTCACCACAGTGATGTACTGTAACCTTCATTTCCATGCTGGTATTTGTTTTGTCCTCTTGCAGCAGCTGTCAGCGCAGCATGGCGATCATTTAATGAACGACTCTATCCGCGGTGCATGGCTCTGAAAAATGACAGCTTAATCATGCCGCCACGTCAGCCCCGGCCCTAGGTTGCATGCGTCTGTCACCCTCCCCAGCACCCCCCCCCCCCCCCCCCCCCCACACACACACACACACACACACACACACGTGAACTCTAGCCAGACTGAGATCACAGACAATAGCCCAATCACAATTCAGGGGATAGACACTGAGATGTGCACATTTCAGGGTCTATGACATCACAGCGGCGCACCGAAGTGCTTCCCATTTCAATGACCGCATTAGACCGGTTCAAACACTACACTTCCAATGCGCACTACTTTCCCCAGCCTCCAAGGATAGGAGTGATGTACGCTGCAAACGCACTTCTTCCTCTTCACCGCTAGCCCACAGCAGAGCAGCAACAATGGCAGAAGAAAACTGTAAGATTAAGTGTTGTTGTGTCACGGAAGGTACTTTTAATATCTTTAGGATAGTATTTTGTTGTTTAAGCTTCATGTGGTAAAATGTATCATGACAGAGCCAAATTAAAAATGAACGCGGTGCATTCCTCCATTTCTCATTTTGTGTTTGCGTGTTGGGGTCGTTTCATTTGTCCAGCGAGAAGGGAAGATATAACCTCATGATCTGCTTTGGTAGCAGTGGCCAGCAAACTGTGTTCTTCTGGATAGGACTAGTGAAGAAAGTGTTTCCCCGTGTTTCTTCACTAGTCCGATCCAGAAGAACACTGTTTGCTGGTCACTGCTACCGAGCTGATCAGGAGGTTATATCTTCCCTTCTTCTCTGGAATCCTGCCTCAATGGAAACCAGAGGTAGAAAATTGTGGGACAAATGCATCAGTAGGCATGCACTGGCTGGGGATGTTGATGAAGGACCGGGAAGGCTGGCGTGGCATTGTGAAATCCATGATCTTGACCGCGATCGAAAAATTATGATGACATTTAATGTAGTATACTCAGTAAGTACAATTTTGGAGTATTTTCTTTTTCCATTTTTGATTCCACTGCATTTCTAGGAAGGGCCTCTTGGGATGTGCAAAGTATGTACATTTAATATTGTGATACTGCTATATGCGTGGCGAGCTTGTATTGGCTATATACCATCACTTTTTAATATTTTCTCTCTGGCTCTCTCTTTCTTTCAAATATTTATTGCAGACTACCTTTCTCTTCTTTCTGTCTCTGTTTCTGCACATTATAAGCCCTCGTTCATCTCCTCCCTTTTCTGTCTTTGGCTTCCACCTTTGGCTCTGCTCAAGCATGTTATTTCCCCTCTCAGCCCCCCCCCCCCCCCCTTGCATTTCCCGTCTTGATTATTATACTTTGTCCACCACCTGTGGCAAACAGGGAAGAGTCTGTTCTTGTCAATATATATTAAAGAAAACATTCCATTCCATTCCATTCCGGTCCAGTCAGTATAGCTACTGTGGTGCAACGGTCTATTTGAACTCTTCCCTGACTATCAGAACTACACACTCTCATTCAAGTGCAGAGGGACAGGAACTTGACAGAGATAGAGGTCATGAAATGGAATGAAAGTGGCGTGGAGGCACACACACCACACACACACACACACACACACACACACACACACACACACACACACACACACACACACACTCACACTCAAGGGCAGAACGGTGAGACCTCATCATAGACCAAATGAAGCGAGAGGAGACAAGGATAGTGGAGAGGAGGAACAGAGGAATTGACAGATGGATGGTTGGATGGTTGGATGGATGGATGGATGGATGGATGGATTGTTAGATGGTTGGATGGATGGTGGCGTAATGACCAGGAGGATGGAGGAGCCGTGTGGCGCCGGGGCGGCTGGCATCATCATGAACAGAGTCCAAATAAAATCTGATGGGAAATGCAGGGGAGAGGCTGAGAGGGGATATAACATGCTTGAGCAGAGCCAAAGGTGGAAGCAAAAGACAGAAAAAGGAGGAGATGAACCAGGGCTTTTAATGTGCAAAAACAGAGACAGAAAGAAGAAGAGAGGTAGTCAAGGGAATAAATATTTAAGAGAGAGAGAGAGAGAGAGAGAGGGGGGGGGGGTGCACAGGGCAAGGTCCCTGTCACCACCTGTCCCTGTCAGTTACGAGCGAGGGAGAGATAGAAACGGAGTGATGAAGAGGAGGATAGGACACTGCGTCTCACCCCAGGAGGCCAGACGATGGGGAGTGATGATAATGTAGTGATAGAGGAGAGGAGAGGAGAGGAGAGGAGAGGAGAGGAGAGGAGAGGAGAGGAGAGGAGAGGAGGGAGAGGAGAGGAGAGGAGAGGAGAGGAGAGGAGAGGAGAGGAGAGGAGAGGAGAGGAGAGGAGAGGAGAGGAGAGGAGAGAGCAGGCAAGTGGATGGAAGGAGAGGAGAGGAGAGGAGAGGAGAGGAGAGGAGAGGAGAGGAGAGGAGAGGAGAGGAGAGGACAGACAGACAGACTGACAGACAGACAGACAGACAGACAGACAGACAGACAGACAGACAGACAGACAGACAGACAGACAGACAGACAGACAGACAGACAGACAGACAGACAGACAGACAGACAGACAGACAGACAGACAGACAGACAGACAGACAGACAGACACACAGACAGACAGACAGACAGGACACATTATATTATCATAATTAATAATAATAATGTC
>NC_139702.1:18754663-18757313 GCF_964188405.1 Protomyctophum parallelum | reverse complement strand
GGGCTCGATGCGCGGAAAAAGGCAATACCACCGCAAATATACCAAAGTCAACCTATTACGTCGCAAACGGGTAGATATAGCCGCGACGAGTCCCGTTCTATGCCGCGACGAGTCCTCACGCCACAACGGATTCTTAACGCTGAGACGAATTATTATTAAGTCGTGGCAAATTCTTATCAAACAGCCAAGACCTATTATGAAATACGTCGCGAACGGCGACGCAATCAGACATCGCCACGACGAAAATAAAGCGCTGGGGCGAATTGTTGAACCGACGGGACGAATTGATATTTACGCATGACGTACTCGAATATAGCCAACAACGGAAAATAATAAGCCACGACGCAAAATGATTCAGTCACAACCTAGGTCGTCCGCCGTGAATGGATTTCGCTGTCTCTCGCATTGTGACTTGGTGAGCGTGTTGTGTTTGGTGGTTGGAGGCAGAGACAAATGTCCCTGGCGGGACGGTAGAGTACATCTTATCTTATAGTGAATGGACGTTCTATTCTCTCAAAGGGAGAATCATTACATGGATGTCAGCCTTGCTCAGGTGCACTCCAGTGAATTGGATCCTAAATAAATGATGATTTGCTGTTGTGCAGAAAATATAACTTGCACAGTTTTCAAGGCAGCAGGTCCAAACTAGACTGGTCCAGAAATATGAAGTGTAGGAGCTTGGGTCAGTAAACTGAAATATGTAACAAGGATGATACAGTACAATATACTCAATGCAATGTAACACAATGCAATGCAACACAATGCAATCTAACACAATGCAACGCAACACAATGCAATGCAACACAATGCAATCTAACACAATGCAACGCAACACAATGCAATGTAACATAATGCAATGTAACGCAACGCAACACAATGCAATGTAACACAATGTAATGTAACACAATGCAATGTAACATAATGCAATGTAACACAATGTAATGTAACACAATGTAATGTAACACAATGCAATGTAACATAATGCAATGTAACACAATGTAATGTAACACAATGCAATGTAACACAATGTAATGTAACACAATGCAATGTGTTTTGACGCTTAACACAACACAACACAACACAACACAACACAACACAACACAACACAACACGACGCAACAGTTTCTTAACTCGATGGGAGGAGACTCAAAAATAGCAGATCCAGTGTCAGGGAGCAGCCTTATGTATAACTCTATGGAGCAATATGTATACATAAGGCGATAGTGCTGGTGGTGTGCTGAACGCACACACATTCATTCACTGGGCGCCTGTTAGGCTCCTGGGGGCACCGGCCCAGGTGCTCTTCAATGAACCATTAGGCTGGAAATGCCCCACCCATGCTCACCCATAGGGAGATAATTAGGCAGGTACATATAGGGCTCCATTTTACACTATTTACACTATTTGGGGATTTAGCAGTGGGGAAGGGGTGTTCCCCCACTTACCTGTCTAAATCCCTAAAACACCTCCGTTACCCGTTACATTATGCATAGGTGTGGTTTGGGCATTACAATAATTAAACCAATCACCATGCCACAGGCCATTGCCTTTAAGAGATCCATTATCCATTGCCCGTTATGCCAGTGATATATTGCTTCATAGCCTTACGATCTACCCATGGAAGAGTGATGTGTTGCTAACTTGCTACCTTGAAATTACTTTACGTAAACTTTCATTTGGTATATAGATCGTGTGTGTAGGCGTCTCTACGAAACGGTATCAAGCGAAAAGGAAATCAGTAAATCAGTAAATTCGGACATCTCCATTGCAGGCGCGCAGTGCACGCCGCTATACCAAACTAATTTGGCATTACGGCTTTATGGGTCCACTATGCGCCTTCCAAATGTGTGTGACCAAAATAGCAATTTAGGGGAAAGCGTGCCAACGCCTATGACCACACCTCTACGCGCAATATACCGGTGTCGGCATAATTGATAGCGGGTGACGCTGGACCAAAATACCATTTAGGGACAGAGCAAGCTCCTATACTTGTAATTTTCAGGCAGCGGCTGACTTGCGGGCCGCGTCGCGGCTACCGGCGGCGATGAAAATGGAGCCCATACACTCATACACTTAGTTCCTAACCATTCTTAGTATGTCTATGTGTGGAGTTGAGGTATCTCAAAAACAATTCAGAATTTGTATTTATGAAAATAGCCAACTATTTTCACAATATTTCAAGTAGGGGCTTACGTGGCTCAAATTCATAAAATATGTTTTGAAAGAATGTGTCCCAAGAGTTGCTTCCTAGAGATGTGGTGGAGTCAACAGTACAATAGGCCTATTTCTATTAACATGCAGCAGAGTGGAAGTGAAAATACTGCCGAGATCAACATAATTTCCTAGTTTGGGGATGAGAGATATATCCACTGCTCCTTTTGTGGACGCAAGTAGGTTGCCTAACTGTACTGTGCCTGCAAAAACATGAAAGATAGATTATAAAATCTGCCTCTCCATTCACTGAGTAACTGTAAGTGCATTTCCAGGAGAATGACATGTTATTTCCCATTTTGCACACATGAGAAATAGATTTGTTTGTATACTGTGCTGTTGGTGCTAGCTGTTTCTTTTGTGTGTGTGTGTGTGTGTGTGTGTGTGTGTGTGTCTGTGTGTGTGTGTGTGTGTGTGTGTGTGTGTGTGCGTGCGTGCG
>NC_139702.1:18714663-18747163 GCF_964188405.1 Protomyctophum parallelum | reverse complement strand
TTGTAAATAATGTCAGCTAGTGAATAACTGTCCTCCACTCGCTCACTTCACTGCAACTCAGTTTAACTGAGTCCAAATAAGTGGGCCTAAGTACCGGTAAGTTATATTTATGACAAAATCATCTTTTTTCATGAATATTCAACACAATTATGTTTTATCTATAACAAAATATTAGGTTAGGTTATCCATGTAACGGGGATGTTAAATTAACAGTTCCATTTTGAACAATCATGATTATGTTCCTGTTTCTGCTAATGGTACACTATCGTTTTGTTTGTGGTTTATGGTCATTTCCATTCCTCGATCTGGTTGTGGGGCTACCCTTCTATAAAGGCCTGATTATACCAGCTACATCCACAAAGCCGCGAGGGTTCTACAGACATGGTTGTTGTGATTACACTGCAATCTGCTTTCTGCAGACGTGCATGCTCGTGTTCAAGAGCAACGCCACTCAATATGAGGCGTAATCTAATGACAAATGAAGGACTTGTGCCAGGGCTAGAGGCCACGGTGTTGCCTCAATTAGTCCTGCACAAAATCCTCTCTGAAGACCATGCTAAGAGGTGTTGATTATTTTTTTAAGTTAGTTTAATATGCTTGATTTCCATACAGACACAAGTTGAAAGATATCTTTATGCGCAGACAGTGCTTGTCATGCTTTAATGTTACACGGCTGATAGAGCCACAAGTAAATACAGAACACAAAAGCCAGATTCCTGACCTGTTGTGATAGAGACGTGTGTGTGTGTGTGTGTGTGTGTGTGTGTGTGTGTGTGTGTGTGTGTGTGTGTGTGTGTGTGTGTGTGTGTGTGTGTGTGTGTGTGTGTGTGTGTTCTTCACCAGATTCTTTGTCCTGGTCTGAGCTCTTGTCTCTGCTTGTCTGCTCTGTCTTTTGTTGAACCAGGATGCTTGTTTCTCCTTAATTTCCTGATCTTTAGGGTTAGGGTTAGCCTGTAGGTCAGGCCACCTCGGCTCCAACTTCTCCTGACTGACGGGCAGGGGCGTTCTGATGTTTCACCCATCAGCAGTTGTGCAGGAGATGCTCCTTGTGCCAAAGGTGTGGCTCTGTAAGCCATGAGGGCCTTGTATGGAACCTCTCCCTTCTTCAGGAGAGATTTGACTGTTCCCACAACCCTTTTAGCCTCCAAATTCCCTGGAGGATAACGGGGGCTGCTGGTCACATGTTTGAAGTCGTACTCTCTTGCAAAGTCCGCAAACTCTGCTGCAGCAAACTGGGGACCATTATCTGTGACCAGAACCACTGGGACCCCATACCATAACGTGAGAAGATAGACTTCAACTTCTCCTTTGCATGAGTCGAGGTAGTAGAAGTGAGGACTTCTGTTTCTTCTCTTCACAAACGTTCTTCTTATCTGCCTCCGACATTCACCGTGACGGACTCGGGACATCTGACACCATTTAACAGGCTGTATCAACTCTGTAATATAATAACTCTTTTAATGTAACACCTACAGGTTTCTATGCATATCTCCACAGTGTGAACCGACACACTTTTGCTATTTTTCGTATCTGTTTTGGACATCTTTTTCACCTAAACAGAGATGATATGTAGCTTGCCGCTTGAGAGGAATCAAAATTTTAATATATAAGATAGGCTATTTGAAAAATATATTTTCGTGAATGGAAATGACAAACAGGTGATATATAGCAAGCTTTTTTCATCTTCCGGGAGGTGTAGTTTCAGACTCCACAGGTAGCCTAGCATTTGGAGATGTTTATAATAACATTCTGGTCACGATGTGCGACTATAGGCCAGGTGTGACAGCTTAAATCAGCAAAAGGGTGCTTTTCATCTTTTCTTTCCCCCCTTCTGATAAAGCCTGATTCATACTTCACACCGTGGTGAGCTGTGGTACCAGAAATACCCAACCTACAAGCTCGCAACGTGTGTCATAGATGCAACACGTTGTGAGCTTTTTTACCACAACTCCTCCAACTCCTCTTTCTCTCCCCCTTCGCTGCTTTAAGACGCTCATTACACCTGTTGTAATAAGTGCCCATCATCTTTCTCTCTCACTCGCTCTCCATTCCTCCCTTCTCTCTTCTCTTTTCAATTCTCTCTTCATGTGTCCTTCCACCCCACCATTCTCGATGTGTGTGTGTGTGTGTGTGTGTGTGTGTGTGCGTGCGTGCGTGCGTGCGTGCGTGCGTGCGTGTGTGCGTGCGTGTGTGTGTGTGAATGCGCCAAGGTCCCATCTCAGCTTGAGCAGTCTGACTTTTCTAGCCACAGATCAATGAACACGAAGAATAGTGTCCCACTCTGGCCCCCAGGGAACGCACAGTGCGGGTGTGTTTGTGTGTGTATGTGGTTGTTTGGATTGAACTCACCATTCAAGTACATCCAGCCGATTTCCTGTCAACAGCATGGTGGTTTCAGTGATGGCTGCGGTTTCACTGTGTATACACATAGCTTTTGTGTGTGTGTGTGTGTGTGTGTATGTATGTGTGCGTGTGTGCATGCGTGTGTGCATGTTTGTGCATGTGCATGTGCATGTGCATGTGCATGTGCATGTGCATGTGCATGTGCATGTGCATGTGCATGTGCATGTGCATGTGCATGTGCATGTGCATGTGCATGTGTGCCACACTGTAGTGGATGTCAAAAGCATTTAGTGTTAGACTCTGTTGTATAATTATGTATGCGCGTAAGACAGTTTTAGCTGCAGACTTGGTCACATATTTCTATATGTGTGTGCATGCATGTGTGTCCGGAGCTCCGCGCACGCGTGTGTGAGATCAGTAACCCGGAGGCTGTAGCAGTAATAGATGTGGAAGGCGTAGTGGCAGGTCGATATGTCAGCAGTCCAATGCTGTTACCTCCATCCCTCACTCGTTGACCCTCTTCCATACAGTACCTCCCTCCATCCCTCACTCTCTCACTCTTTACACATCTCACTCTCCCACTCCCTCCCTCCATACAACACTCTCACTCCTGCCATCCCTCACACCTCCTCTTCCACTTGCATCCATCGCCCCCTGACTCCTTACTTCCATCCCTCAATCTCTCACCCTTTCCTTCCCTGTCTCTCTCCCTCCAAAAGTTTGGCATTGTGCATTTCTGCAAACATGGATATCTTGGGGTACAGAAGTTCCGGTCCCCCATGGTGCGTATAGAATGGTACTAGGGACCTCCAGTAGGAATGTGTTTAGAGATCTGAGGTTGCAGGTGGAAGTTTGTGGAGGGTTGATTCATACGTTTCTGTAGGTAGGGAGGGGCATGTCCGTTTATGCATGTTATGAGTGATTAGCAGGACCTTGTAGTCGTGCCAGTGCAGTGAGAATAGGATGGGCGTCATGCGATCGTGCTTACGAACACTCATTAGGACCCTGGCAGCTCTGTTCTGGATGTATTGGAGGTAATCTGAATACTCTTGCAGGAATCCCAATGAAGTGCAGTATAGTGAGTAGTCCAATCTAGAGGAGATAAAGGCATGGACAAGCTTCTCTGCATCTGACTGGGTTAGAAGGGGGCAGAAGGGGACAATTACATTTGCCTCCCCTTGTGGTCTCCGATAGATGATTTTTAAGACCATTTTTGAAAGAAACCAGTGATACGCATCCTTTAATGGATGGTGTCAGGGCATTCCACATTTTGGTGGCAGAGTAGTAGAATGAGATTATCTGTAGCATGCTACAGAAGCATTAGCCTGGCTTGAGAGACATATGAGACCTGTGATAACTTGCAGAAACGTACAATGGTAGCATTTGTCTTTGAGGCGACGATGTTGCAATCCATCCAGCTGTCTCTCCTTCCTTTCCTGTGTCTGGAAGTCCTGCTCTGTCCTGTGTCTTCCTTTCCTCCGTTCTGCATGCCATGCCTCATTTCTTCTCTCTCTCAGTGAGATGAAGACTTCCACTTCATCAGTCGTTACACGTCACCACTCTTTTACCTCTCCTCTCCTCTCCTCTCCTCTCCTCTCCTCTCCTCTCCTCTCCTCTCCTCTCCTCTCCTCTCCTCTCCTCTCCTCTCCTCTCCTCTCCTCTCCTCTCCTCTCCTCTCCTCTCCTCTCCCCTCCCCTCCCCTCCCCTCCCCTCCCCTCCCCTCTCCCCTCCTCTCCTCTCCTCTCCTCTACCCCGCCCGGCCCTCAATCGTTCTCTTGACAGTGGATCTATTTCTGTGCAATATACAGATTAGTTATTGTCGCCCCCAGTGAATAAGGACAATCCCTCTCATTCTCTCCCCCTCTCTCTCGCTGTCTCTCTTTCTCTCCTCCCCTTTTCTCTCTTGCTGTCTTTCCAGCAATTAATTTGCTGTTTAGTTTAACAGTCATGGAAAGGCAAGTTATTATAGTTTGTAAACATTGGATCAGATCGAGAGTGCTCTTTCGTGAGTCAATGGGTGCTTTCAGTGCCATTTATCTCTCTGCTCACTGTACCATATATCTATCTATCTATCTATCTATCTATCTATCTATCTATCTATCTATCTATCTATCTATCTATCTATCTATCTATCTATCTATCTATCTCCAACACTGGGATAGAGGCAAACAGAACACAGGTGACTAGGGTTACACTAATACAGAGAGGTACTGTAACAGCAAACAAGGCAAACAGAAAAGCACAGAACACTACAAGTAAAAGTTCCAATACTAATTCCCACATAATCACATTTTGTATGGTCATGATTGAATCATCGGATCCTGGATGGCTTGATTCTAGTCAAGTTAAGTAAATTTTATTTGACTTGAAAACAGATTTGACTTGAAAACACATTTAAAAACAACCAAAGGCCGACCAAAGTGCTGTACACCAAGAAATAAAATATATACTACACATTGCACAATTTATAAACTCATTTCGCAAAAGCATCACATATTACACAACACATCAAGGTTAAAAAACATCAGATTCAAGGCTTGAAATAATAGATTTTTGGAAATCTCCATGGGGAAAATGAATGGGGTCTGAACAATTTAACCAGACAATGGCTGCCACTGCTATGCTATAATGGTATAATATAATATTGTATAAATCCACAGCACTGTCCCCGGGTGAGTAGGGTTTTGGGGGATGAAAGCAAAGCTTTCCGTGAAACTTGTTATGGTCTGTCCAGTCAGTTTTACGAACAACCACTTCAGTGCTGTCCCAGTGAAGGTTATAAAGGGTGTTCAGGAGAAGCTGGTGGAAGGCAGCCTGGAGTGCCTTCTGTGACTGCAGTGAGAAGTGCTGTTTCAGTGGAATGGGCTGGCTTGAATCCTGACTGGTTGGGATCCAAAATGTTCAGAGAGATGGAAGAGAGAGCGCCAGTCAGGTTCCTTGAGGAACGGAGTAACTCTGGCTGACTCAAAGGCAGATGGGACACAGCCTGAGGTTATGGATGTGTTGATGATATAGAAGTAATGCTGAATGGGAGAAGATCATGGCCAATGGTCTGGAAGCTCGAGGAGGGGACGGGGTTTAGAGGACAGGTTTTTATCACAAGTTCCAGGACTCCGTCTGGAGATACAAAGGAGCAGGAATATAGGCATGATATGTTGGGGGGTATAGCACAAATATTCTTTGTGTTTGGATGTGATAGATATGGAAAGCTTCTCTAAATATAGCTAGAAGCACTGTTGTACTGCTTCATAGAGTTTTATAATACACCTAGGATGTGTTCAGTGTTCATAAATGTCATCCCAATGACATCTGAATGTTTGTTTGTTTTCCCCAATTATACTAGTCCATACCCGGGGATGTGCACACTCAAATAATTTGCAGACTTTGGATTATGCACTGTGCTGTTCAGCATTTGTATTGCTGAACATGAAAATTCTAACGGTTTCGGTTTGACTTCCACGTTGCATTCATGAAAACCTCATTTCATTAACAGCAATCTCAGTCAGGAGTAAGGACTCGTAAATAATGCCATACTTTGTCATTCTACAAATCTACAGTGTCACACAAAAGTAGCAAAAATATCCCATCTAGAAGCTTGTAGATGTAGCTATTTTTTGCTCATTCTGATTTATTTTAGTGCCGTGATTTTTTTCCACCCTAAAACATGATCATCAGGTCTTAATGTTATATAAGGAGGTATACTTTTTTGTACAGTATTTGTCAAAATTTGGTTTGTATACGGGCACTCCCACCAGTTCATTAATGACTTATGTTTTGCCTGGTTTGCCTGCATGGTGGGTGGTGATGGGTGGTGATCCACCTGAAATGAAGCCGCACCCACAGCTGTAGTTGCATGATAAAGGGGGAGGGGTTAGGGGAGGGGCTGATAGTGAGATGTCACTAAATGACTGTTTATTTCATTGGCCCGTTTGACTGTCAAGGGTTCAGCCATCAGGAAGAAACCCTAAATACAAAGTTAATACACCATTGCACATAAAAACGACTCCAGGGTGTCTAATTAAGTACTGTCACCTCATAGACACATGGAAAATGTTGTGGCAAAATCACAATGACATTGGATCCATTGAAACAGGTAGCCGTTTGCCTTGCACTAATAAGGCTAAAGTTTTTACAATTCAGAGCCAGAGACCCTCTGTTTTTACTTCATGCTCATTGAAGACACTCCATAAGCACAAGAACTCCACAGCCTGCAATGTTGCAACAGCTTGTATTGTAAGCAGTGCTATTTTAGAAAGCGGAGGAGTGCACTTACAGTATAACACATGCACATCTGCGCTACACGCCTGCACATGCACATGCCTGCACGTGCACACGCCTATACTATGAATACATTGTGCACACATTATGCAAACACTAATGAAGGTCTGAGGAGCTGAAACGTGTCGAACTGTTTGCCAGAATGCTGCTGCAGTAAATAGGCCTACATTAAAAAGGCAAAGAACATTCATTTTGTGAGCATTGACTGGTTCTTAAGACTATACGTGCCGTGAGTCTGCACCCGTCATTCCTTTCCTTAACCCAGTGGTTCTTAAACTTTTCAGGCCACAACCCCCAAAATAATCATATTTGAACCTTGACACCCTGACTATCAGTTGGATTTGTAGGAGTTTGAGGTATTCAGTTTAGTTTGACTTGGTTCCATATACAAATATCTCTGTTTCATAGATAAATATTGTGAAATATAAGACAATCTATACATGCTCATTTTGTCAGTGTCAGGTGAGGACCCAGAAGCAGAATCAGGCAGGCAAACTGATGCAGTCCAATATATGTATTAACATAAACCTCACAGTAAAGTGTCGCAGGACATACACAGTAACATTGATTTATAATCCTGACAAGGGAACACTGAACACGGGGAGGTTTATATAGACTAGACACAGATGCAACAGAACTACAATCAACACTGGGATTGGCTGGGAGACTAACAGGACACAGGTGGAGAAAACTAGTAATCACAGTGAGGTGAGACAAGACAGGCAAACTAGGCAGAACAGGAAACACTAGGGCAACACTACATAATAAAAGTATACAAAAGACAGATATCGTGACACATTTAGCATGTAGATCGACTTTGGTAATATTTGACAATTGACAATTTTATAAATAATTACCTTGTATAGTTAGTTTGTTTACTGTTGAGTGAGAAAACAATGTTGCACATTCAGCAAATTGGTGACCTTCCCCATAATCATTTGGGGACCCCCATGGGGGTCCCGAGCCAAAGTCTGAGAACGAGCCGTAAACTACTGTGAGTGGAGCGTGCTTGGCTCAGGCCTCTAGTATTTGAATTCATCATGCACACGCAACATGAATTATTGTGACAGAGCACCTTGACAAATGTGAAAATATTACATTCCATTGCATTATGTACATAATGAATGGCATAAAAATGTGAACCACATCAATACATATGAATGGACAAAATATATACATGTCAGCAGAATATACTGCATGCCTATGACTGTCAGAAAAAGAGTGCAATTGTGCGTATCAGATGAAGTGTGTGTGTGTGTGTGTGTGTGTGTGTGTGTG
This sequence comes from Protomyctophum parallelum, assembly GCF_964188405.1. NCBI lineage: Eukaryota > Metazoa > Chordata > Actinopteri > Myctophiformes > Myctophidae > Protomyctophum > Protomyctophum parallelum. The sequence goes on along the minus strand of NC_139702.1, from coordinate 18,739,264 downwards.
TGTGTGTGTGTGTGTGTGTGTGTGTGTGTGTGTGTGTGTGTGCGCGTGCGTGCATGTGCGTGTGTGTGTGTGTGTGTGTGTGTGTTTATGGGTGGGTGTGTGTGCGTGCGTGCGTGTGCGTGTGTAAAACATTACTCATTTTGTGCCATTCCTCAATCGACTTTTATTCATTCAGTCATTGAAATTCTGTATGATATGAGCAGGTGAATTTTGTTTCTCAGTGCCTAGTATATACCGTGACTTTTGGATTCCATCTCTCGGTGAACGTGGAGGTTAGAGTTTCCTATAGTCCAAGTGTGAGTGGACGGATATCCTGTGATGTTATTGGTCCTTGATTGGTTGATCAGGATGACATCACGACCAATCGGCGTTCCAATCGCTGCACACTGGTACAGTATAGACCGATTCCGTAGCGGGTCTCATGGTCGCAGCCTACGTATTTCCTGTAGGCGGACTCGACGTAGCTGCGGGGGTAAAACCCTCACCAGGCGCACCTCTTCCACTACAGTGAACGGCAGAGGTGACTGATGTTAGTTTGCCTCAAACTTTACTCCTTTACCTGCTTTTTTACTAACACTAACATTACAAAGATGCCCAGAACATCGAGATGAACCTGTGTAGTTTATGGCTGCTCCAACAGTAGTGGCAACATAAAAATAAAATAAAAACGGAATGTCTAATATCCACCGCGGTGGCGGAGACCAGAGCCATTGAGCAATGGTTGAGACAAAGCAGTGAAAGATACATAACGCCAGTCTTACCCAATACCAAATATTTCTGTTTTATTAACACAAGGCTGCTGTACTTTATACCTCATACTTTAAATGCTTAGTATGAGGTATAAAATACAGCAGCCTTGTGTTCATAAAACAGAAAGATTGGGTATAGGGTAAGACTGAAATTATGTATCTTGCAGGATTCTTCACTGCTTTGTCTCAACCATTACTCAATGGCTCTGGTCTCAGCCATCGCGGTGGATATTAGACATTCCGTTTTATTTTATTTGTTATGTTGCCACTACTGTTGGAGCAGCCATAAACTACACAGGTTCATCTCGATGTTCTGGGCATCTTTGTAATGTTAGTGTTAGTAAAAAAGCAGGTAAAGGAGTAAAGTTTGAGGCAAACTAACATCAGTCACTCTGCCGTTCACTGTAGTGGAAGAGGTGCGCCTGGTGAGGGTTTTACCCCCGCAGCTACGTCAAGTCCGCCTACAGGAAATACGTAGGCTGCGACCATGAAACCGCTACGGAATCGGTCTATAGGTCAGTGGTTCCCAAGTGTTTTAACTACACATCCCAAAAACAAATTATACGTTTGCCTGGGACCCAAACAACTAAATAGCAGATCGGATATGTTCACTACTACCCTGCAAGACCCACCGTTGCAAATATACAACAATTTATTTTGTTATTGTTTTAATTTTTATTTATTTATTTATTTTTCACCTAAACATCATCATTGGTTTTCTAATTTATGGAATTGAAAATGTCTACACAACCCACACATGGGCCCCGAGTCCCGACACACTGTTTGGGAAATATGTGACACCAAGACACAGCAGTGTCAATAAGGCAACATACCAAATGACCCCAAATCAAAATCCTATTTTCATAAGTGAGGGAGAACAAGGAAGCAGCACTCCCTCACTTCTGAAAATAGGATTTCAATTCCGCTACCCCTCCACTATACTCCACTCTACTCCACTATACTCCTCTGACTGTACACAGTTTCAATAGGTCCCTTGAACCTTGAACCATGACAGGGAGCTTTTTGAAATAGGCCTATAACTTCTACATGTCATGTTAGCTGGCGCGTGGTGACGATGTGGTCTCTTAGCTTCCGGCAAATTGCCTTCCTCTATCTCTCTCTCTCTCTCTCTCTCTCTCTCTCTCTCTCTCTCTCTCTCTCTCTCACTCTCTCTCTCCCTCTCTCTCTTATCCAACCTTGGATTATATGGAAATCCCTAGACAGCCTTTCATTGTTGTTACCCTTTCTCACTTCCCCCCCCCCTCTCTCTCTCTCTCTCTCTCTCTCTCTCTCTCTCTCTCTCTTTCTCTCTCTCTCTCTCTCTCTCTCTCTCTCTCTCTCTCTCTCTCTTTCTCTCTCTCCCTCAGCTGTCTCTCTCCCCTCAATCAATTTGAGGACACTTGTTACCCTTTCTCTCATCATCTCACTTCCCCCCCCCCCCCCCTCTCTCTCTCTCTCTCTCTCTCTCTTTCTCTCTCTCCCTCAGCTGTCTCTCTCCCCTCAATCAATTTGAGGACACTTAAAGAGGATACATGAGTTTGATGATGAGCAGACGTGTTTACATAAAACTTCTATAACAGTGACCGCACTCTTTTCCATCAAGGGAGGATTTAAATATTCTGTCGTGAGGTGCTCTCACTCTCTCTCTCTCTCTCTCTCTCTCTCTCTCTCTCAGTTTGTCTCTGTCTCTGCGTCCATCTCTTTGACTATATGACATTGATGCTCTGACAATATGACATCTGCATCTATGTGACACAGTGTACACGCACGCACGCACATGCACGCACGCCCACACACAAGGCAGAGACCCGTGCAATCAAATGGATACTGACACACCCACACATGTGCGTATGCACGTGCGCATGCATACGTACTGTACTGTAGTCACGCACATAATGATTATCCCGTACTGCGTGGAGTCATGGCGTCTCAACTCACTTTTCAATCTTCACTTCCTCCTCCCTCCGTTCCTCGGAGCCTCGCGTCTACCTTTCATCTCTTTAATTATGCATTTTAATCCCAATAAGCCCGCAGTCCTGTTTTTTCCTTGCTTTTTTCCCGACGTTATAAGTCTCTCTGACAAGAGTCCCTTAAAGAGTTGTGCAGCTCTATTACGATTAATCCAACACTCTTCATTTATATCTGAGGTCATAATTTATATTGGCCTTTTAGGAGCTTGATGGATGTTCATTTGCAAAATATTGGCCGCTCCAAAGACCCGTAGCTGGCCATGACAGTTAAACTCAATTTATACAGTTTACACAACGTATAAATTAGGTCTATTACACATAACCAAACCAAATTAATAGACTATGGTTGAGATTTCTTTTTATATACTATGTTGAAGAATTTTTGTTTAATTGTTTGTTTTATGTTGCATCGACTGGCCTTATTCTATCAAAAATAACTGCCTACAGGGATAAGAAAAAATAAAATAAAAATGAACAGGTTTTATTTGATCTCATCTCAACATATTCCAATGTCAAAACATCATTGTTAATTCACAAAAAGAAATCATTGACATGAATAAATAAAACAAATACATCACGTTGTCGTCCCCACCAAAGCACTGTTCACTCCTGTCTGAAGAAGTGATAGAAAATAGGTCAACATCAGACCCAACCACATCATTTATCACCACACCTCCGCCTGACTCTGTTCTCACCTCCGCATCCATCCCTCCATCCTCTCATCCATCCATCCCTGCATCCTCTCATCCATCCATCCATCCATCCCTGCATCCTCTCATCCATCCATCCATCCATCCATCCATCCATCCATCCATCCATCACATCAACATCTTTCTGTCAATATGTTTTACAGTAATCTTTTTCTGTAAATCTGTTTTACAGTCAATTCTTTCTTTCTTTCTTTCTTTCTTTCTTTCTTTCTTTCTTTTGGAGTTAAATTTATGCTGAGAATTGTGCAGTGTAGGACCACAATGGAAACAATTCATGAAGGCTTTTCTGTTGTATTCCTTTCCTCTCCACCTATGCTACCTTCCTATCTCCTCTCACCTTGGTCCACTTTCAAGCAATTTCAAGCTCCCCGTTTCTTTTTCTTCTTCATAGTCTTTTCTTCCTGTTTTCTCAGAACTCTTCTGTGTGTCGTTTCTCCATCCCTAACAATCAGCTCTAGCTTTGCAGAAAATCCATTGACCTCAAACCACAACAACCAAATAGCACCGTCACAGCGTTAAGAGCAGAGCAACTGTAGCTGTATGTAACAGTATCTGCATTTCAATAGCAGAGCTTTTATGCCAGACTTTACAATGCACTTTGCATTCTCCCGTTCAGACACGAATTCACACACCGATAGCAGAGGCAACCAAGCATACATCATTGCAAGCGGTTAGGGTTCCATGGGTGTCCCCAGCTAAATGATTGATAGTAAAGGAACCAAACACCTGACAGGTCCATTTGGTTCCATTTGAACCACCCTCAGAGTTAAATTAAAACTGAGGATTTGGTTATGGTATCACATGGGGGTCCTTGATGCATATCAAACCGATGGGGGGGGGGGGTCCTTGAATTTATTTAAAATGTGTGTCTTGCTCAAGGTAATTTAAACACGACACCACGAGGAGAAGAGTTTCTTGATTTTCAATACTCTGCACCAAATGAACCGTGTCCATAACCCTGAATAATAATAAAGGTTGAAAAAGATTATGCATTAAGCAACGTAATACTGCACAAGGGCACAGCTTATAGGACACTATAGCTTTGGCTGTGAATGTTCTTAGCTGGTGAATGTTTTTAGAAACTGCTGGGAAAGCACATTTATTTAAGCAATATTACATGAGATGGTGTGCTTTTGTCGTGATTATTGGCATCACTGAAGTGCCAATAATTACGGTAAAGCCACCCTCGAGTGTAATATTGTGATTATAGTTACGGTCAAAATAAAACATGTACAGTGTAAATATTGGTGGGCATTTCACTCTCAAAATAACAAACCTCTGCTATCCTGGAAATATATGTGTTCTGACAGACAACATTGAGATGGCGCTGTGCGGCGTGTGCGCTAGACAACTCCCAAACTGAACACATACAGAAGAGAAACAAAACTTTACTGTTAGCTCAATTCATGTTAGCTCATCTCATTCTAATTAAGATATTTGATAGAAATTAAAATTAGTTTAATGCCAGATTTAGCTGCAATCGTCCCCATGCTGCTAGTCTAGCCACTTCAGCACATGCTGCTTTGTATATTTTGATTAGTTGTCTCCACCAGGCGATAGCTTGCCGGAGAATATTTTGCCCCAAATTTTCCCGAACGGCCTCTTATAGTGCCACGATGAGGCATATTTTTGAAAAATACATGTTTTATGTAATTACTCCTACATATTTTATCCATAGGTAGGCCTACATCACGTAAATAGCTACACACTATATGGCTTCCAAAGTTTTCAGGATTGGTCCACTTTGGACAAAATGCCTCAATTCATGAATGTGAAATGAACATGAAATTGTGCACGCATGCGTGCTACCAAGGGGTGCTGACAGACAATGTCTGCTTCTCTCACACCTTGAGTCACACCGTGACACGTACCACCCACACGGCGGCTATACCTACCTAACTCCGTCACGGCCTGTGTCACCGTGCTCGCTATGCTAACCTGGCTAGCCTGGAAATAGCCCAGGTTGCTGGTGGATTTTTTCACTGCGCGATGAGCATATACAGTAGTGACTCAGTCAGTTGCTGGGCTTTATGACAAACCTGCAAGCTGTTGCAGCCCTCCTCCACATGCCTCCATCCACCTCTCTCTCTCTCTCTCTCTCTCTCTCTCTCTCTCTCTGTCTCTGAAAATAGTGCACAGGCCTCCTCCCACACACACACATAATATTTATGCTCCTCCGGACGGAGAAGTGAGGAGGAGGATAAGGACAGAGAGAGAGAGAGAGAGAGAGAGAGAGAGAGAGAGAGAGAGAGAGAGAGAGAGGGAGAGAGAGAGAGCGGAGGTGGACATTGGAGAGTGTGTGTTTTTATGTTTGAGAAAGGGAAGGCCAAGGTGTGTGTTCAAAGATTGAGATTCAAAAAGGGGGGAGGGGTGGGTGGGATTGTTTGTTTGTTGTTTGTTTATGTTTTCCTTTCTTTTGCTGTTATGTGTTATTTTTATGTGTTTTGTTTTCTTTATTTCATTCATGATATTATGTTCTATTGTGATTTTTTGTCTAAAATAAAAAACATTTGATAACAAAATAAAAAAGAGCAACGGAAGGACAGCCTACTTTCAGTGGAGAGCAACATTTTCGTAGGACGGTTTCGAGTGAAAATATCCAATATGTAGGCCAACAGTTCCGTGTTGTAAGACCCTTTTTATATGTTTCAATAAAATTGAAACATATTTTGGATTTTCTTTTTCCTATAATCCCCAAATGGTGCCAGGCTGTGAAATTGTTTAAGTGCAAAATCCACTTTACAACAAACTCTCTGACCTTATTACTTCTAACATAGCAGTCGATTTAAGGACCGCTATGAAGATAGCTGTCTGCTGCGATTTTCTTTCTTTTTTTAAAGCCTGCAATTGAATGTGACAATGTGTGAGAAAGGAGAGATAATACAGGTCAGCAATTCTTGAAATATTCTAGGACTGCATATACAGTTTTCTTTTGGTTGTTATCTAATATCTACAATCGTGCATGTTTAGGTTTCAGAGAAATATTGTACATTAGCCACTTCAGCCCTATATTCTTTGGCTGTTTTGAAAATGGCAGATTTATGCTGATCTGTGAGCTTAAATATATACCTGCTATATTAAAAAAAAGAACTTTTGAAAACCTGGGAAATTCTGGGTAATGAGTAGCCTACTTTTAGGCCTACTTTTGGTTCTTAAAGTACATTTTGATGTCAATACTAAATGCACTTTTATCTCAAGTGCATTTTGAATACGGGACTTTCACTTACTTAACTATTTCTACATTTTGGTATTGACACACATACAGTACACGCACACGCGCATGCATGCACGCACGCACACACACACACACACACACACACACACACACACACACACACACACACACACACACACACACACACACACACACACACACACACACACACACACGCACACACGCACACACACACACACACACACACACACACACACACACTGAGTGCACCCAGATATATGTGACAAGGGGCGGCAAGATGCTGCGAGCGGGCGGCATGAGTCTCTTCCTGGTTTTTAAACAGCTGGTGGAAGGAAATGAGGCTCCACCCATGCAGCCACTTGCAGCGTCTGCAAAGCATTTCCGGTTTTCTGGCCGACACTGTAAGTTGCACCGTGGGTGGAGCTTCATTTCTATCCACCAGCCTAAAAATACCAGTCTCTTCCTAAAAACCTAGGACAAATAAAGAGGATAGAGCATGGGGGTGCGGCCAGGGCTCCTGCGGGAGGTTTGCACATGCTCAGTGCATGTAAACAGGAACTGCGATGATGGAGTGTTCAAGCAAAGGTGCTAGAGGTGCATGAGAGTTGCTGACCCTGAACTGAAATAATAAAAAGGATATAAAAAAAAAAAATAGTAGGTACAAAGTTGATTTTGTTTTTATTTTAAAAAGTAGGCTATATCAATTTTTATAACTGTGGAAAAACTGTTGTGTATAACAGACTGAAATATAAAGGACACGTACATTTACTAAATGTTAATGTTTTTGTATATTTTCCATGTTCTTTAGTTGTGTCAAACTTTTATTTTTGTGAAATGACAAAGGAACATGGATGGACGCTCCATCATCGCAGTTCCTGTTTACACTGAGCATGTGCAAACCTCCCGCAGGAGACCGGGCCACACCGCCATGCTCTATCCTCTTTATTTGTCCTAGCTAAAAACCAGGAAGAGACTCCTGCCGCTCGCGGGGTATCTTGTACCCCTTGTCGCGTATATATCTGGATGTACCCACATGTGGAAATGTGTTGGTCACCTGTATCTCCTCAGTTACATGCAGTGCTGGCAATCCTGTTGATTGGAAGGGGCCAAGCACTGTAGAGGAGGAGGGATGTTTGCTCATAATAATTATGTTTGTATTATGTGTTGTCGTATTTAATACTCTGTGAATGAATCTGTGCCGTGGAATCAGTTGAATTTGTTTGGAAATTCCATTATAATTCATAGTAATTGTGTAGATAATGAGCCTTCAGTTAGCTGTGTTAGCGTAATTTCAGTTACTGATTGTGATATGGTTTGTTCCACCTGTTTAAAAGGCAGGCATGCTACAGGTGAGGAGGGATCAGTTAGGCTTGAGGCTATCCAGAGACAACATCAGGTGAGAGCTGCCGGGCCTGGAAGGCATAGTCTGTTAAACGTTATCTTGAGTTCCTGATTTGTTTTAAATGTCCATTTCTGTTTCCTGTTCTTGGAACTTTGTTTTGGCCAGTCTTTATTATTTGGCCAGTCTTTACTTTTGCCTGGGGTTGTACTGTGAAATCCTGCACAGAGTGGTTGTAGGGAAAAGTAAAAAAGCACTTGCCTGGAGAGCTCTTAATTGTATGACCAGTGTGTACTGGAAATCCAACCTCCCCCGAAACATCAAGATCAGTACATTTCTTCTCTGCGACCATGGAGTCTGTTTTCCTCTATGGCTGTGAATGCTGGACACTAAAACAAGCCCTACAGAAATCTCTGGACGGGTGCTACACCAGAATGTTACGTGTGGCACGTACCATCAACTAGGATGACCATTTCACCAACAAGCGTCTGTACGGGACATTACCAAGTGTCAGAAGATATAGCAGTAAGGAGGATGGGACTAGCTGGCCACTGCCACCGATACCAAGAACTCCTGGACAAAAAGCTTTTACTGTGGGAACCAACACACAGGTATCGATCGAGAGGTCGTCCCACACCTACTGTACCTACATGGACGTAGTAAACAAAGATGCTTTTGCAGATAGCACAAATGAGCTGGCCAGATGTATGGAGAAGCGAGATGACTGGAGACGCCGATGGAGAGCTCGTCTGAGGACGATTTGGAGAAAGAGAGAATTGTGGACTTGTCCACTTTTTGCACCAACCTTTCAAAGTGAGTATACCACGCCTCTCACTCCCTGCGTCAACGTCTCTCTCAATTCAATTAATCTCTCTCTCTCTCTCACTCACTCTCTCTCTCTCTCTCTCTCTCTCTCTCTCTCGGGGTGACTTGAGGTGTCTGCCGTTCTTTCATGTGACGAGGAAGTGGAGCTTTGATGTGCTCAGTATGGGGCATGTACCCCATCCCGCAGAACCCCGACTGTGAACGTGTGGGAGTGTGTTGCTGCATGTCAGCCTGTGTGAATGTGTGGGAGTGTGTTGCTGCATGTCACCCTGTGTGAATGTGTGGGAGTGTGTTGCCTGTGTGGGGTTGTGTTGCCTTGATGGTGTGTCAGCCTGTGTGAATGTGTGGGAGTGTGTTGCCTGTGTGGGGTTGTGTTGCCTTGATGGTGTGTCAGCCTGTGTGCTGTTTTGTTGTCGGGTGGAAACCTTGTATGTTCAAAACGGTTCCTTTTTGTTATGACAAAGTAAGTGTCTCTAATGTATGTATATGTATGTATCTGTGTGTGTGTCTGCTTGTGCGTTTCTGCCTTTGTGTTTGCGCGTGTGTCTAGTCAGTCAGTACATTTCTATCTTGTGTGTGTGTGTGTGTGTGTGTGTGTGTGTGTGTGTGTGTGTGTGTGTGTGTGTGTGTGCGCGCGTGCGCGCGCGAGCTCTGCGTGTAGCAGAGATTATTATTCTTTCACCCATCACTGAACACAGCACCCTCAGCTCCGGCCGCTCATCATCAGCAGGTCTCCCCAGTGTAGCTTATAGCTCACTGTAAAAAGCACCCATGCAGTTCTCCCAACCATCCACACATATACATACAGACCCCAGCCTCACATTACTGGGAGCTATACCTAATTGCGCATAATCATTCAAATCACATGCAGATTCATTCAAATCTCATAAATAGTCATTTAGGCTATGTGTGCAGAGACATTATGCTCTTACAGCTGTTTTGGGACTACCCCTTCCTCTCCCAACCCCTCTCCACCGCCCTGTTGAACGCACGGGGTCCTGTGTGACTTCAGGGCACGGTATTCAGTGTCAACTGCACTCGTGCAGTGGCGCCAAATCGGCTTCATATAAGCGACATTGGGCTTGTTTTTCTGTAAGGTCATCTTGTAGGCTAAATATTGGTAGTTGCGGGTTCTATACAGTATTTGGGTTTGCTTCCTGTTGTTTAAAACGTTTTCAAGTCAAGGACCCCCAGATTAATATGCATTGAGTGCAGACCCCCATCTAAAAAGATTTTGTGCCAGGCCTGGATCCAATTACAATATTGGTGGCGTTTTTTGTGGCTTTCGCCTTTATTTTATATTTTTTATAGAGGGACAGACAGTATAGGCTGACAGGAAGTGTGGAGAGAGATGGGGGGGTGACATGCAGTAAAGGCCGTCGGGATCGGGAGTCGAACCTGCGGCACACTGCCAGGCTTGGGATACCGGCCAAGGTGCCTGGACCGTTGAGCCACGGCCCAGGCCACATTCAACATTTTTAAATGTAGGTCTATTTCAAGATTATTTTTGAAAATATCAGATCTACAAGCTCACAACGCTTTGCATTACTACGAGCCTTGAGCTTGTAAATGTTCAAATAGCTGATTTAATCGGGTTCGCTCAAGGGGTGAGGTCACTTCTTTTGGGCTTGTTTTCAGAGACCTGGTTGCTTGATTCACTCAAAACATCTGGCAACACTTTTTTCCTCCTCCACTGATTAATGCCCTACTTTGTCATACCAGAATGTCAATCAAAAGGAGTGGAAATAGCTGATGTACAAGTTCACAGCAGGGCTGACAAAGGCCTAACTGTTATCCAGACCTTATCACTAAAAAGCTGGAGAGATGGGAGGGGGACCCCCTGCTGAACAAACGCTGTAGTAATGATTACTATCAGAATTTTGAACTAGTAAACACTTACTTTAACTCATTGCCATTGACGACTCAGTGGTGTACGATAGAGTGCACTCTTCCGCAAGCTGTGAATGATCCTCGGACCTCGGACCTCGGAAGGAGATTACACCCTGAAATCTGCATGATCACAACATTTTCAAGACGGTTTTGAATAATATAGGAATTTTCTCTGCTATCTTTTGCTTTTCGACAAAAACAGGCTACTTTCAACTGCCTATATAACTACTGGAACTGAGGGCCGTGGTATACATGCTTCTTTTTTAATGGAAGCAGAGGGTCTTCCGTATTTTACGAAACTCGGTGGGCCCATCATACTCCACCAAAATATTCCGAGGCTCTTGAAAGGCTTGTTCAAATTGCTGGCGAGGCTATTTAACTATGGGAGTTAATGAGTATAAGAAACATCACTGACTGAATGCTACCATCAAATTAAATTAGCATGAAGCCTTTTAATATTTCATCATGCAAAATTCACTAGATGCCAGCAAGGATTTGTCTTTGTCCTGGGCTAACGCGGCGTGCCTGTGACGGGACCAGAGGACCAGAGGGGACATGGTGAAGGGGCTGAGCGTGACTTGCATGCTGGGAGTGGATTGGAAGTGTTGCAGTGCAGCGTACTACACACTACACACAGCGTATCAGACCAGCACTACAAGGCTCTGGAAGGCCAAGAAGCAGCATGGACCTAAACTTTGCTGTCAACGTCATCACTCCTCCCTGTCTGACTATCTGCCAGACTGGAAGAAAGTGCACTGGACTGGACAACACCACACACACACACACACACACACACACACACACAGAGCCAAGCACTTTGTCACCGGCAGACTGTAAATAACAGGCCGGTCTCTCTCTCTCTCTCTCTCTCTCTCTCTCTCTCTCTCTCTCTCTCTGTGTGTGTGTGTGTGTGTGTGTGTGTGTGTGTGTGTGTGTGTGTGTGTGTGTGTGTGTGTGTGTGTGTGTGTGTGTGTGTGTGTGTGTGTGTGTGTGTGTGTGTGTGTGTGTGTGTGTGTGTGTGTGTGTGTGTGTGTCAGCAAAGATACGGCCTCTCTGTCTTGTTAAACCTCAGACACCAGCCAACAAGGTATATATTTCATACAGTATATAAACTTCCCCTAGAGACCAGCAGAGTGCGTGTGTGTGTGTGTGTGTGTGTGTGTGTGTGTGAGGAAGTTATCATTAGCGAACATGTTAAGAGAGGAGCCATCAATGTCAAGTATAAATCTATTCATGTAACGTGTGTGAATCTTTTGAGTGTGTGTGTGCATTTATGTATGTTGAAATGGTGGTTTCTCTTTGAAGCTCAAATGGATATTTTAATGTAATATAATATATTCAAACACAGATACTGTACGAGCGTATGTAACCTGTCAACTGACTGGCAGGAGGGACACTAATCGTTAGGGGAAGGATGGGGAGGAAATTATTAATACGTTCATGTATTATAATGGGAAAATAATCCTATGAAGTTATTTAATGAATCATTCATTTAGCAGGGACATGTGTGTGCTGTGTGGTGAAAACAGTTTTTCTGACCATAACACTATAACACTATTATATACTAACTTGGACTCGCAATTATAATCGATTCAGTTTGAAACCTGCAGTGTGTTCTAAATTGAACCAAATGGACCCGTATGACTAGGCCTACATTATGGACCTGCAGGTGCATGCAGCCGGGGGCCAAATTCATGGAGCAATAGGCAATAGGCAACATGGAGGATTCGAGGCGGTTCTCCGCTGTCGGGCATTAACTTCAGCCCTGAACCACCCGAGCGCCCATGAACATTAGATTTGATGGGAAATCGTATTCAGTGTCTAGTCGTGTTCACTGTCTGTCTGTCTGTCTGTCTGTCTGTCTGTCTGTCTGTCTGTGTGTGTGTGTGTGTGTGTGTGTGTGTGTGTGTGTGTCTCTCTCTCTCTCTCTCTCTCTCTCTCTCTCTCTCTCTCTCTCTCTCTCTCTCTCTCTCTCTCTCTCTCTCTCTCTCTCTCTCTCTCTCTCTCTCTCTCTCTCTCGTTTCAGTACATCAGTGATCAGTGTCTTTATCGATCTGTAAATGGAGTCGTGGTGTGTCAATCTGCAGTAAGAGCAGTGCTTGGTATGGCCTTACCCAGTGCTGGAAGAAGCACTCTGAGCAATATTACAAAAGTACAGATTACAGAAGTGCTGGCATAAAAATCTAATTTAAAACAATTTCTCCACGCAGACACACTAGTGTCATGTGGTGAGGGCTTCTCAAAGTGGGCAGGGGTTCTCAACCTGGGGGTCGTGACCCCTTGGGGGGGGGGGTCGGCAAATTATTTTGGGGATTATAAAAAAAAAAATATATATATATATATATATATCTCAGAACGAAAATAAATCGCGTAGATGCAATAGAGAATATAGAGAAACATAATAGAAATAGAAATAGAAATACAATAGAGAAAATACATCGTAAATAAATACTGAAACCTGATGTAATCATTAAGGAAAGTCTATGCATGTACTGTACTATAATGTGTACTATGTAAACTCTTAATTCCCATTTTCAAGCCATTCAGTTGCAAATGTATACAGTATAGACATGGCCAAAGCATTTCTGGGTGTCCCCGGCCAACAACGTTGAGAACCCTTCCCTATGGTGCCCAGGGGTGCCTCAGTATACTTGGATAAGCAGGGAGGTGAATGATACTGCATACAGTATCTCTCTCCCCCTCTCTCTCTCTCCTCGCACAGGCAATTATGTTTTAATAACAAACCTCTCACGTGTGTGCATGCGTGTGTGAGTGCTTACAGAGCCATGTTCCTGATAATGTAATAAAGTGTAGGTGTGGAAACTAATTGCTAAACATGTTGTTGGATATCATTCATCTGCGAGTCCCCGGGTAAACAGTGCACTTGCGTAATGTGGTGTGTTTCAATTTGACTACAACTCTTTGCAGTGAGAATCTCTGTGCAGTTAGCATCGATCGGCGGGTCTTTAACATTCATGCTGTCGCCTCAGTAGATAATTGGTATACACTGCTAAGCTAACATCTTCCTATCCAAAGAATCCTTATCGATGAGTGTGTGTGTGTGTGTGTGTGTGTGTGTGTGTGTGTGTGTGTGTGTGTGTGTGTGTGTGTGTGTGTGTGTGTGTGTGTGTGTGTGTGCGCGTGTGTGCGTGCGTGCATGCATGCGTGCAGATAAAGTTCTCATTGACCATAATCGTCCACATTGATTTGCAGGTAGTGTTGCAATGGCAAAATAAGATACTAATATGGTAGTATAGTGTAGAATATAATTGAATGTAACACTTCAAATGTCCATATTGAGTGTGCCATAAATACATGAGACAGAAATTGCTATTGTAGAGGTATGGGTTGGGACAGTAACCACAGACGTAACAACAATGTTGGCTGAGCGCCAAGACACATGGCTTTTTCACAGCCGTAAGAACAGATCCAATCCATACATCAGCCCTAATAAGAAGTATGTCGGATTGCCTCATTGACAGTTATAATGTACCAGCCAGGGCCCCATTATAATGTGTTATGTTGTCTCTGTCTACCATTCATTGTCAATGGAAGCCATGCAGCGACATGCAGATAATAAATCTGTATCTGATGTTTGTACCGTAGCTGCTACAACAAGTGACTACAGAATACAGACACAAAGCTACAAGTTGAGCTGGCTTCAACTTCAGCTATAGGGCCTACACACAAAGCATTTTACCAAACAATGGGGTCGGGACCCATTTTTGGGTCACGGGACGATTTGGTTGGGATGTCACAAATTTCTTTATGAATCTTTAAGTTCTTTTTTAAAGTTTGTGTCTGGGTAGCTCAGTCAGTAGAGCACTCGCTTTTCGACCGCAAGCTCATGGGTTCGATCCCGGGCACCGCCAACTGAGCGTATGAGGAGCATTGTCCTTGTCCTTGGACCATGTCCTTGGAGTACTGGGAGTACTGGGAGCTGATGGTAGGTGTTGTGCTCCACCAATCTATATCTTTAATTATATTCTTGGATGCTGGCGCAGGTTTCAAGGATGTTTAATGAATCCAGGCAAAGGTACAAGGGAATAGGCAAAAGTAGTAGTCAAAGGCAAAGTTAGAATAAGCAACAAACACTGACAAAAGCTATAAACGGACGGGACCGTGTGGAGTTGGCTAGTGTCTAGTGCAGGCAAACAATACTGACTGAAGTGGAGTGGCAGAGGGGGTGATTATATAGGTGTGGACTAATGAGGAGCAGGTGTGTATAGTTAGTAGGTTGGAGATGATGATCTCTGGAATGAGGGCATGGGCATGGTCCTGACAATATCCCAAGGCTCTACCACATTCGTTTTGCGCGAAAAACACTCCTTGGTCTAAAAAACGGCCATAGCCGTCATCACACATGTGATGAGGTCAGCAAATTTGGGCACATTTGGGCAAGTGGCTATGGCCGTTTTTAGCCCAAGGAGTGTTTTCCGTGCAAAACAAATGCTTGGAATGGGTTTAGAATCATGAAAACACCCTAGCTTGACATGTCACATGCATGCTACTTAAAGCATAATAAAATGTAGAACATGTTGCCTTATATTGGTTGTTGATGGTGGTGAAGACAATTCTTGGTTAGAAATGTATTCCCAGATTGTATTAATATCCTCTGACTGTAAAACACATAAAAGGCCTGCTCTGCATCCATTCCGTACACAAAGGGGGGTGACTGACTGTACAGTATATATGCCCTCTATTCAGTACCAAGCTGAGTGAGACCCACTGTAAATTGTGAGTTTTATAGTATCCCATTCAGCCGCATGCTCTTATCAGGGCGGCGACTTACCCATATTAGCCTCAGTGAATGGCCTCCATATCGCCATCGTCATGCGTGTAATGATGCACCATTCCCCTGTGGAACGGCTAATGCTGTATAGATTTGTGTCCGTGATGAGACAGACGCGTGCCGATATGTCTCACTTCCCCTCGGCTCCTGCCATGCCATTCAGAACAGGCCTGGGTAAAGCTGGTGAGCATACCAGCTTTACCCTGGCCTGTTCTGAATAGGCTACACAATAGGGGGAAACGACCACGCCCCGCCCCCCACAACCCGTTTATGTTGTTGCTGTCACAGAAGATGAACCTCTTATCTCCATATCTTTCTTTTTGTAAATGTATGCCCTATACATCATCATACAAGAGGCCAAAAGTAGTGAAAATAACATATATGCATATATTGTGAGCTTGTAGATCGACTATGTTCTCTGTTTTTCAAACATAAAATTACTTGTCTTTTATAGTTCTACTGAATCTCTTCTCCCTTATTATTATACTCTAGTTTTTATTTGTTGACGAAATTGTCAATATATTTAGTTTTAGTAATCACAGCTTAATTTGCATTCAGTTTTTATTTAGTTTTCGTCAGTGAAAAAAGGTAGTAGACAAGCATTTTTCCTCATAGTTTTAGTAGACGAAGTCAACACTAGTACTGTCACAACCAAAATGAAGTGACGATACAAAGTCACATACTCCTGTTCACTCTCACTGTAACATGTGTAAACAAACACTGTAGCATATGTTTGGTGCTTTTCTCCTGGGTGGCAAGCCGGATAATTGACTGTTGTGTGAAGTTCCTATTAAAGATGCACATTGATCCATGACATGCTGTCGTCTCACTTTTTCTACGAACACCTATAATATGGCTATCATCTTCTTCACACAGGTAGATGACAGTAGTATCTGACAAACATCCATTGAAAGATTAAGAGCGTTTGATAAATGCATACATTGTAAATTGAAACAAACTAAACACATTGGTGCAACTCAACACACAGGACACAGGTGATAGAAACCATAATCACAGAGTAGGTGAGACCACAAGTTGCGTCACAATTTGATCTTGCCGCAAAGCGGGACACTATGGGCTGTAGTTCCAAACATGGGAACTTCCTATTGCATTCCATTCCATACAATAGGAGTCCATGCTATAGTGACATAGCTCTGTCTCTATGGGTCTGGGTGAGACGTAACAACTGTATTGGAAAACAGGAAACTCAAGACCATTACGCAAGGGATAATCATAACCCTGATGCGATAGCAGAGGAGTCTAATCTCCCTCCCTGAAGGGGTTTATTTCTAAATAATGACTCGCTCCCCATTGATTAACCCGCTTATTACACGGCTAGCCTACTTAATGAAGGAATTATTAAATTGAACCAAAAGTAACAACGGAAAACAACGTGAAGTGATGATAAGATGGATTTTTGGTTATTGTCTTCTACTTTCTTGCTTCAAATGTTTTCAAAAAGATTCTTGACAGCAATGTTTAGCTGTAAATTACATTTTGTTTACATACTGTAGTTGCCATGGATACGGCACGGAATCAAGCAATGCAGACTGAGGTGTTCTGACTCTTTGATTAGACAGCAGTCTGTTATTGACTTCAGCAGTCATTATACACATTTAAAAAACACACACGCACTGAATTCAGTGATTGACCAATCAGAAGCAAGCATTCAACCAAGCTTTGTAAAAATTCAAAGTAAGATACATGTAACATACTTCAAAATACTGACACGTTCTCCTTTTCCTTCATCTCCTCCTCTCTCTCTTTCTCTCTCTCTCCCTCTCTCTCTCCCTCTCTCTCTCTCTCTCTCTCTCTCTCTCTCTCTCTCTCTCTCTCTCTCTATGAGCTCATGAGGGCCTGTCTCTCTCCTATCTCTCTGACTCTCTCCAGGAGGTTGTTATACTCAAGTAACCTGTGGCTAAATTTGACAGCTGCAGACACAGACGCTGCTGCTGCTGCTGCCACTGCTGCTGTTTGCGTGTGTGTGTGTGTGTGTGTGTGTGTGTGTTTGTGTGTGTGTGTGTGTGTGTGTGTGTGTGTGTGTGTGTGTGTGTGTGTGTGTGTGTGTGTGTGTGTGTGTGTGTGTGTGTGTGTGTGTGTGTGTGTGTGTGCGTGCGTGCGTGATACAGTGCATCTCAGTTACACGTTTGTCAGCCGTTGAATTCTCTTTCATGGATGGCTACTGTATACGTCACTGGTTCTCAACGTGCCAGTGAGGAGCCCCACCGGGAGGACTTAGAGCCCCCGTCCAACTCCTCCTGCCCAACACTCCCTTGCTGACAGCTAGCTGCCGCTCCAGCCCAGACGAGTACATGTGATGTCACCCTCTCCACGCGGCTTCCCTCCCTGAACACGGGCCAATTATTGAGACACTTAACAAAGCCGGTGCACCACGGTTGGATTCAAATCCCCAGCCTTTGAGCTTTTCATATACAGGCAGTCTGTGGGTCTGCACCTTACCCTTCAAAACGCTGTTGTTCGGGTCCCCCAGGGCTACAAAGAAGTCACTGAGAAAAAAGATAAATAGAGTCTAAACTTTAAAGAGTTATAACAGGAAAACCAGCATGTCAGCTGAGGAAGGATTCACTGAGAGAGAGAGAGAAAGAGAGAGAAGAGAAAAAGATTTCCTGAGGACACAGAACCATATTTATAGCGTAGCTGATGACACCTCAAGGTTGGCACAAATATGACTGGAGTTGTAAGCTTGAAGGTTGCTCATTTGGCAAATAAATAACCTGACCAACAAACCCATGTGAATATAAATCTTTCGGTCCACCTAGGGGCGTTTTATAATTGTAATGAGAGTCTCTCAGGCTCCCGGGTTGATTCATTCTCCCCGCCATTGGTCACGGATGAGGAGTTGTTTTCGTATAAGGTGCGTGGATTGCATACCATCATCTTAAAGCCTGATTTATACTTTGTTGTACGGCGTCGTACAGCTCCCAACGTTGTGTATAATAGTAGGTCTGCTATTTGCGGCACGTAAAACACCGGCATACGACGGAGCTTTAGTCAGGCTTATTTCTTATCCAGATGCTTAATGCTAATGACACCTCTTCCATCAAGCAAACGGAACCTTGATTTCTCACGATCAAGGTTGATGAAAAACTAAAACACACAGACACGCGCACACACAGATGCACGCTCGCACACATGCACACACGCACCCACACACGCACGCACACACGCACACACACACACACACACACACACACACACACACACACACACACACACACACACACACACACACACACACACACACACACACACACACAACACATCCCTGCTGCAATTTGTAATGGTAATATTTTAATGTTTATGGAGGCATGGAAATGTTTTCAGTAAAGATTTTTAGCAGGACATTTTAGGCGGTGCTGGAAAATGGATGTCAGCCTACAGTGATTTGTTTCTGATACATGGAGGACTATCCTCCTATAGAGTATCAATAGCCATATTGGTCCCCATGTAATGGGAGAAATGCAGTGAGCGTCCCATAGTACCTCAGGGCTTCCCAGTAAATCACAGTAATAAAAAGAAGGCTGCTGCATACTGAACTGAACTGAACAGCAACACAAAAAAACTTTTCCGGCTTTGGCGTGCCAAAATGACACTTTGTCCACGCCTTCAGAGAGGCTTCAGTTCGACAAAAAGTAGGAGGTATCAAAATAGCAAAAAAAAACAAATTAAACCCTCTTTGAAAAACAGTGAAAGTAATGGATCACAATGCATGATACATGACATATAAGACATACATACATATATATATATATACATTATGTAGAGTTACTGACCAATATTGATGACATCAGGGATCTCCATCCATGATGATGTTATGTGATGTCACGAGGCATGACCATATATGCAGACATGGGGTGACGGACGGACGGACGGACTGACTGACGGGAAATGCACGTTTTCATAGTAAATAAATGAACCTAGCATCTGTCTGAATAACATGCTATATCATCTAAATGACATTTTAACCTTTGTATAAGACTGCATGGTCATCAAAGCTATAGGGCAGGCCCAGGCCGTAGCGTAACGGTCTGGGCACCGGACTGGTGATCCAGTCGCGGTGTGCCGCGGGTTCGACTCCCGGACCCGACACGGCCTTTACCGCATGTCATCCCCCCATCTCTCTCCCGTTTCCTGTCAGCCTACTGTCTGTCCCTTAAAAAATCAATAAAGGCGTAAGCCGCAAAAAAATATCTTAAAAAAAAAAAAAAAAAAAAAAGCTATAGGGCAAGTGCTACAGGCTAAGGTGGACACCAAATCACAAACCAGGGCCTGACGAAGACATACAGTACGGACAATTAGTCTCTCTATTATGAGACAGATGACTCAGGCTAATTATGCTTCACTGTTCAATGGGCACAATAATGGCAATCTAACTCATGTACAGTAGAGTGATACACAAATTAATGACTCACAATGTGACTGCGTGTGTGTGTGTGTGTGTGTGTGTGTGTGTGTGTGTGTGTGTGTGTGTGCATGTGCGTGTGCGAGCATGCGTGTGTACTGTGTATACATAGCCGATTTAAATTCTTGCATTATTGTTCATGAGGCATGATATAGCATTCTCGCTGACAGACAAATGTTCCTTTATTCGCAAAAAAAAAAAATACGCTCAGCAAAAGAGAACCGAAGCGGAGCTTTTTGTGATCCATTAACTTCCAACAAGAAAGCTGATTATTTTTGTCTTCCCGTTTCCGCTTAATTATACTAGTTTTCTGTTTGCGGTGTGCGAGACAGCCATCTTGCTGATCATCAAATTGTTCTGTGGGGGAAAAAAAGAACATGCCGCGCCATCCAGCTGACTCTATAAAGAACATGCCGCGCCATCCAGCTGACTCTAGGCAAAGTAGCAGTTATGTCGAGGAGCTGATTGTCTCCTCGACATAACTGCCGCCTCACCACCGCGAGCTGCAAGCATGTCTGCTAATGGTTGTTTAATACACACAATAACTATGTGGGTCCGCATCAACAAAGAGGATCTGATGCCGTTTATGTCTGGGTAATTGCTCGGGTGTTACGGTTCACAAAGCGTGATTGGTGCGTGCGGCTCACAGATTGCCTGGCCTGGTGCGTAAAAGTCACATAAAGATATAAGCGAGTATAGTGCCTGACTGTCTGACTGCCTGACTGTCTGTCTGTCTGTCTGCCTGTCTGTCTGTCTGTCTGTCTGTCTGTCTGTCTGTCTGTCTGTCTGTCTGTCTGTCTGTCTGTCTGTCTGTCTGTCTGTCTGTCTGTCTATAAATCATGTTGAATTTGGCACTTTGATCATTATCACCCACAGAGCATGTCGGCAAATTCCTGCCAATCAGTGGGTACACACGCACACATGCACGCACGCACGCACCTTAGAGTATAAATATAATAGAGACATCACTGAGAGGAAACCCTGCGGCGAAATGGACATAGTGGCCGAATTTGGTATTGCAGCTCGAGCCAGCGCTGGTCCGTTCGCTATCATTGCACACTTTCATGTTATTGGGGCAATGACACGTGAACGCTGTTTCATACGTGAACGCTCTAATATACTCTATAAGGCACGCACACACACTTAACTCTGAAGGGTGTAATGATTTTTGTCTATGAGTAACACCCATGGAAATATTCTCCTTCTGACCGTCAAAATAATCAAAGAGATGTAGAAATCCAAATAACTGCCTGGAAGTTAAATTACTGCTTTCGGATGACAAAAATAGAAGCTTTGGATACTTGACAAGAAATTCAGCTAATGGGACTAATTTCTCATAAAATATTATTGATGCTTTTCAGTCATTGATCAAAGGAAAGCTGTCTCTGTACTGTAGAGTTAGTTATGATGGATGTTGTAGGAAATTAAAAGAGGATTCAACCAATCCATCCACTTTTATTTTGTTTATTTGCTTTGTTTGCTGTTCTGATGTCAGCATGATACGGGAACACTCAAAATGATGATGAAAAACACTTTGGTTCCAAACATGGAATATTTGAATTGGTATCCCGCAAGTTCCAAGGGAGCGACCCAATTCAAATCTCACATAAACCAGCGCCGAAGTTTTGGGTGGGCCTGGCCAGGAGTGGGTGGGCCAACATGTATGCACACATGAGCCTGTGAGTTAAAGTATGGAGATACAAGGTTTCTGCTGGACAGAAACCTATGTCAACTACTGTCAGGGTGCGATCAGAGGACCCAAAAGCAGTACGACCAAAAGGCAAGATTCAAAGTTCAGGATGTTTATTAAATTATAAACTTAAACTTCCCATAAAATGGGGCAGGCAAAACAAGGACACAGTAAACACACTGACATGGAATGACGAACTGACAAGGGACTGAACAAACTGGGGTATATAAATAGACAAAGACCAACTAGACACAGGTGAACTCAAAATACAATCAAACACAGGATAGGCTAACAGGACAAAGAGGACACAGGTGAAAACACTGACACATCACAAGGTAGGTGAGACAAGGTAGGGAACAGCAACTAGGCAGACAGGAAACACTAGGGACCATACTACAAAATAAGATGCACAAAACCAACCGGGTAACAGAAAACCAAACAGAACAAGACATGGCAAAATACTGAACATAAAACAACCACATAACCATTAAGGTCAAGCCACATATTAGTCCAGTGGTTTGGACCTAAGTCAATGCTCACATATAAAGGCAGAGGAGCGAGGCGTGACAACTACAAATCGATGGTCTCAGATTTTATTCTTAGAACTTTCCTGACTCTCCAAATGTTTGGAAATCCTGTTCAAACCGGATGTTTTTCTCAACGTCAGAATTGACACCTCAAATGTCCAGCCCAGCCTGTGTCGCTGTCTGTGATGCTGAAGAAAAAAGAAACGGCACTTTTTGAGTCCAAAATGGAAATATTGCAAGATTTAGGATAAAATGTGTTATGGTTAGTTGTTATTTGTTTTCTATTTTCTAACTATAAATAATAAATGCAGCAAGTCTCTGTACGTCTGTAATCCACGTAACTCGAGAACTGTTCGCCCCAACGACTTCAAATTCGACACGCGCGTTCCACACCCCCACAGGGAGTGCAGTGCCTGGAGTCGAGTCGTTTGGACCCACGGTTGTCCAGAACCGCCACAAAAGGCCTCTGCCAGGCCACAAAAGGCCTCTGCCAGGGCCAGACTCCATATTTGGGCATGCCTGACAAAAACTGTTCTGACATAATTCTGACGTCTGCATAGACTCCATATTTGGGCATGCCTGACAAAGAACTCCATATATGGGCATAAAAGGGACACAGACATAATAACTGGGTAGGGCATTCAATTCCAACTTGCATCTTTCCAAGTAGGCCAGTGTCCAATGGGCAGTGCTCTAGTTTAGATAATGTGGTGGAACCCCGGAGCAATAAGTCCTTTTGTACGTTGAAAGGCCTTATTGTCTTGCGTGATTGTTATGTTATGTTAAGGTGTTGTTTCTTTGTCTTTGGTGTTGCCAAATGGTGCTGCCGTTGATGCAAGACACATTTCAGCACCTCTGACAATGAAGCTAATCATCGATTAAGCATCAATTAAAGATCAGTCGCAGAGCGGAAAGGTACAATGTGAAAATAGCTGCTATTTGTAGCTGCGATTGTATATTTACTATTTAATAGCAGATATACAATCGCCTATGTCTATGTGTAAACAGGGTCTTAGACTTCACTTTCTCTCACTGGAAAGTAGTGAAAGTCACACACACACACACACACACATGCGTGCACGCACGCACGCACGTACGTCGCACGCACGCACACACAGTACAGAGGCATCCTAGGGGGGTGTGAAGAAATGACAGTTGGAGGATGAATGACCCAGGGGAGTAACACTGAACTGACATCCTGATAATTACATGCCAATCTCACGCACCCTCATTTCCGCCGTCCATCCACAAACACTCACATGCGCTCACACCCACTGTACTGTAGATTACGTTCAAAGATGAAACACATCACATTCTGGGAGAGCAAGGGCAACACAGACTTAATTTAACTTCATGTACTCAATGATGTGAAACAAAGAAAGAAAACAAACACAGAATACCAGAGGCGTCTTTTCATAACAGAAAACTGTTTGAAAAAAACAAGTGAAGCACTTTTCTATGTCAAATAAGTGCACAAAAAGACGATTTAACAAGTAATAGGTAGTAATAGGGCGTGTGTTGTGAGCTTGTAGATGGTCTTTTTTTTAAACGTTGGTCTGAAATGCTTTTCCATGTCACTTGGAGATGAAAGCAAAATTCATGACAGGCAGATGTTGGTACCTGCAGGGCATTCCTGCCTGACGCACCTCCGACGGCGCCTTGGCGCCAGCTGTAGGGTTTTCAGCTGGGAGCCATCCTGCCCTTGCCCCTTGCTCACCACAAAGTGGATTGAGTTGCACTTAGCGAACAATCTAAAATTGGATAAATCTGCAAAAAAATAAATAATAATAATAAAAAAGGCATAAGATTTCTAAATATAAGGTTAAATGCAAACCCTATAGGGGGGGGGGGGGGGAATCAAGTGAATCAAAATAACAACACCTCACCATCCGTCTTGTGGGGGAAAAAATAAATTCGTAGAAAATTGCCGATCTACAAGCTCACAGCTCGTAGATCGTCTATTTTCTGCTAAGATATTTAATGAAAACATAACAAGTCACTGGTAGGCCTATAGAGCCCTGAGGGACGTGAATGGTGCTAAGAGAGATCGACATGCTCTCTCTCTCTCTCTCTCTCTCTCTCTCTCTCTCACACACACACTCTCACACACACCACACACTCTCTCTCTCTATTTTCAGAGCTGTGGTAAAATAGTATATGGTTGCTTTTTGGCAGAAACTATCTCCATATGACTTTTGTGTTCTTTTGTAAATACTCGCCCTATTTGATCATAATATTACAGCGTCACACAAAAACGTAAAAAGTAGCAGATCTACAAGCATGCAGCTTGAAATGCAATGTGAAGTGACACCTTTTGTGTAAAGTAACAATTACATTTGCTCAAGTGCAGTACAAGTTTGAGGTATTTTGACTTTACTTTTACTTCTACTCATCTCAGAGGCAAATATTGTACCTTTACACCACTACGGTTATTTGAAAACTTTGTAGATTTTTACACAACATTATCCACTTCAGCTCTATATACTACAT
>NC_139702.1:18667163-18712163 GCF_964188405.1 Protomyctophum parallelum | reverse complement strand
GGGATAGGCAATGTTAAATAAAAATGGCTATGGTTGGGGATTTCCTAGTGTAACCTGGAATGTTATTCCTGCAGGTTTGTGGTGCATAATAGTGAAATGCTGCTTCACCATGTTTTTGGGTGAACTATCAGTAGACCAGCCCCAGATGACCTAAGGGTTCTGGAGGGTTCATATGGCTTCAGGATGTCTGAGATGTAGCTGGGCCCAAAGCCACAAACAGATTTATAGACAAGTAATAAAATGTTAAAGGAGCTATAACATAAAATTCAACTTTTTCAATTTCTTTTGTATTTTTAGGGCTCCCATATGTGTTTTCTATCCACACAAATAACCAATTTGAACAATCAGGCTTTCATACCATATATGTGCTTTAATAGAAATTGCTCTCAGGAACAGCTCAACTGATTTTGGTCTCATCATGATGTCATCAATGTCACCCTAATTTGTATCTAACTTCAGTCTTCAGTTCCAAATTTGCATTTCCACTTTGTTTACAATGTTCACTATTGTTTATTTTCCAAGCTGGCATGGAATGGAAACAAGCCTGGTTTTATCTAGCATCAGTATTATAATGACTCAAATATTAAATAATCTGCATATCAGCACCCCACCACCTCAGGACATTGTGGTATTGCAGCTAAAACTGCTTGCAAAGTCCAGAAAGAAATGACAAGGCCTGGTTATATCAGAGTGGTGATTGAGGCTCAAACCATTAGAAATAACTTTGATGGACATAGACAATATGATATTAAATATTAAAAGCAGTTTTAAAATGCATGTTATTTGCACTTTAAAATAAATTATCTGGGACACTGGTAGCCAATGTAAGTAGGACTGGTGTAATATGGTCATATTTTCTAGTTTTTGTCAGGACTCTAGCAGCAGCATTCTGAATCAGTTGGAGTTGAAGAAGAGCTTTGTTTGAAAGTCCTGTGAGCAGACCATTGCAGTAATCCAGTCTACTGGAAACAAAATAATGTATAAGTGTTTCTAGGTCTTGCTTGGACATAATTCCTCTAACTCTTGCAATATTTTTAAGGTGATAATAGGCAGATGAAATTACAGTTTTGATATGACTGTTAAAGTCTAGGACAACACCAAGATCTCTCACCTGACTCTTGGGTATAAGAGACTGCGATTCAAGGTGAGAAATTACACTCTGTCTCTGTTTCTGTGGTCCACAAACAATTATCTCAGTTTTATCTTTATTTAATTGAAGAAAATGTTGCCGCATCCACTCATTGATTTCCTCAATGCAATGACAGAGGGAATCAACAGGACCTTAGTCAGTTGATGTAACTGATATGTAGATTTGCAAGATGAATGCTTACGGAATGGAAAACAACCTCTCAAATGTAGCTACGCCAGTAGCTGTGCTATGCTTACGGTATGGAAAACAACCTCTCAGCATAAACAAAGTCCAAAAGAGGGAGATAAAAAACAAGGCTAAGTCAAAGGCAATCTGTCTCCATCTATAAGAAGCCTTTATGCAAAATGACAAGGAAGAAAACTTTCATCACTTACACTCAGGGAAATGTGCAGTTGCTGTCAAACTAATAATACAGTCTGCGGACACTGTTGACCTAATTTCCCCTTTCAAGGTCAATGGCAAATGTGAGATGTGTGGGGACAAAAGCTGTATACAGGAGAAAATAAAAACTAATACAAGCAATTGACAGGCAAGTCATATAGCCACAGTGGCCAGACGCTGATCTAATAAGGGGATTGGTTGGAAGAGGCCTTTTAGCCAATCAAATTGGTTGGCTGGAACAAGTGGTTTTTGTATCCAGTTCACAGCTTGGTAGTGTTCCACCGTATGCAGTCATTGTTTGTATTCCATCCAACTGGCACTCCGTTTCTGATTACCGTACCTGTGTGATGTAACTCACTGTAACCACCCTCACCATATGGCGTTCCCCATGAGTGTGCGTGCATGTGTGCGTGGGTGTGTGTGTGTGCGCATATGATTGGTATGAAATTTGAGGCAAATAGTGATGGTATTTTAGGATACCAATACATATCCACCGGTTTGTATACAGTAGACGTGTAATACAATGGATAAAAAAAACATATTCAGCACCTGCATCATCTGAATACAGATTCTCTCTCTCTCTCTCTCTCTCTCTCTCTCTCTGCTTTACTGAAATGATGAAGCGACCCCTTAAAGTGATTTACTGTGTTTATCGGAAATAATGCTCCGACTGCCGTCTGGAGAAAAGGTCACGGGAAGTGGGCTTGTGTGCGCATGTATGCGCGTGCACGTGTCTTTGTGTCTGTACACACGATCATGAGCACACCTGTGTGCGTGCGTGCGTGCGTGCGTGCGTGTGTGTGCGTGCGTGCGTGCATGCGTGCGTGCAGATCCATCAGTAGTCATTGTGGTGTGTTTGTGTGAGAGTTAAGGGACCAGTGCAGCGCTGTGTGTGTGTGTGTGTGTGTGTATGTGTGTGTGTGTGTGTGTGTGTGTGTGTGTGTGTGTGTGTGTGTGTGTGAGAGTTAAGGACCAGTGCAGCGCTGTGTGTGTGTGTGTGTGTGTGTGTGTATGTGTGTGTGTGTGTGTGTGTGTGTGTGTGTGTGTGTGTGTGTGTGTGAGAGTTAAGGGACCAGTGCAGCGCTGTGTGTGTGTGTGTGTGTGTGTGTGTGTGTGTGTGTGTGTGTGTGTGTGTGTGTGTGTGTGTGTGTGTGTGTGTGTGTGTGTGTGTGTGTGTGAGAGAGTTAATGGACCAGTGCAGCGCTGTGTGTGTGTGTGTGTGTGTGTGTGTGTGTGTGTGTGTGTGTGTGTGTGTGTGTGTGAGAGAGTTAAGGGACCAGTGCAGCGCTGTGTGTGTGTGTGTGTGTGTGTGTGTGTGTGTGTGTGTGTGTGTGTGTGTGTGTGTGTGTGTGTGTGTGTGTGTGTGTGTGTGTGAGAGAGAGTTAAGGGACCAGTGCAGCGCTGTGTGTGTGTGTGTGTGTGTGTGTGTGTGTGTGTGTGTGTGTGTGTGTGTGTGTGTGTGTGTGTGTGTGTGTGTGTGTGTGTGTGTTGTGTGTGTGTGAGAGAGAGTTAAGGGACCAGTGCAGCGCTGTGTGTGTGTGTGTGTGTGTGTGTGTGTGTGTGTGTGTGTGAGAGAGAGTTAAGGGACCAGTGCAGCGCTGTGTGTGGCTAAGCTCCGGGTTTTGGCCAGCCTTCTGGTTCAGACTGAATGGCGTCTGATGTGGAGCCTCATCCGTCCAGCTGGCCCGAGGCCCGCGGCAAACCAAGACCTGTGGCCCAGACATCTGTGCACAGTTGATGTTGCTACCCAATTTTACAAAAAAGCTGCAATCCGAGTCTTTATTTCATGAGTATAGCGTTAATTTAACCAATTGGTAGAGTACAAGAATGTTGCAATGCAATATAAGGCTGTCTTAAACATCCCTGTATGTTAACACATAACTATTATATGTATGGTGAGTATGTTAATAACAACAATATAATTTGTACATCTGTATGATAGAGTATTAGAGTATATGTTAACATCAGTGAGGCGAAGACCTGGTTACCACACTGCTCCAGGCAGCGCACCCCCTGCGCCTCCGCCTCCCAGTTCTTCTGCCCCTTCTTCTATACGGTTGTCACGTTTTCCTTTTACTAACAAGTCTTAGTGCTTTTTTCTGGTTTTATCCTCGTAGCAGTTT
The DNA here is from genome assembly GCF_964188405.1 of Protomyctophum parallelum. Taxonomy (NCBI): domain Eukaryota; kingdom Metazoa; phylum Chordata; class Actinopteri; order Myctophiformes; family Myctophidae; genus Protomyctophum; species Protomyctophum parallelum. The sequence continues at coordinate 18,708,509 of NC_139702.1, read as the reverse complement.
TTGTATTGACCTATTTACAAATGTCAATCAAGCTTATTTGTTAAATAAATGTAGGCTATATAATTGTACAAACCTATGCGGTAGGCTATATTAATATCTGTAGTTATGAATGCCTGTAGTATGTGCATAGCCTCCTTCATCCACGGGATTCAGCGTTTTAGCCAAAGCGATAATTTTAGCATAATAACAATATAATTTGAATGTAAGAGATCTCTCTTCAACAAATGAGAGCCAGCGGCAGGCTTTTTCCAATTGCGGTTCTTTTCGTAATTCAGTGTTTTAGGCAAAGCGATGCAGGCCTAATTATTATATTATGTTCATTCCAATTTCCATTTCCATTCCAATTTCCATACCAAAACTGGTACAATGTGTGGGTCCCTGCCACCCAGGACCCACACATTGAGAAGCATGCTGTCATGGATCCACATGGGAGCGATGGCGTTAATAGAGCGTGTCATGTTTGCTCTTATCGTAGCGTGTACAGGAAGCATGTAAGATGTAGATATGTACGCAGATTATGCATGCAATGTTGCTGAAATGTGACGAGAGCTGGCAACATTAATTGCCTGTACAGATTTCAGATGGTGAGATGTATTTTCAATCCTTCGTGTCGTGCGTGCGTGCATGCGTTCGTGCGTGCGTGTGTGCATACATTGATTAAAGTGTTTATTTGGAGTTAGAGTGGGCTTACTGTATTTACTATAACTTTTATTTGAATACCTATATCTATAAAGCCTAATAGATCATTTCAAGGGTAAAGTAAAGTCTCAGCATTAACAGAAGTACGGAACACTTCAGAATCCTATGTCTTAATGTAACCCGCAAGGGTCCACGTGCATGGCTACATGTGTAGACACTTGTAGAGTTGTGAGTTGTGTATGTCAGTGTTCCCTCTGTTCAAATGTCACACCCATAGGTGTGCAAACACGTGTATTTGTGCACACACCAGTGTGCATGCATGTGTGTGTGTGTGTGTGTGTGTGTGTGTGTGTGTGTGTGTGTGTGTTCTGCAGGCTCGTTACATTGCTCAAATGCCAGCTGTGGCTGTTTAAATGGCATATTGACATCACTTAACACTGATGGTACCCACAGCGTTTACTTACAATTCTACACCGCTGACGTCATACGCAGGGGACAAATGTGCACACTACACACACACACACACACACACACACACACACATTACACACACGTGTGTTAAGCTTAGGTCCACGGTTTAAAGTGAGTCATATCCAACTGCAGCTCAGGTCTCCATTAAAATCAATACTGAGAACTGGTCTGTTGGATCCTCAGGGTGTGTGTGTGTGTGTGTGTGTGTGTGGGGGGGGGGGGGGGGGGGTGCTCGCGCGAAGGGACAGGGTATTGAGTCCATGGGGCTAGATTGGAGAGCATGGGCTTACTGGATGTAATAATGGATTCCTGTTCTCTCTCTCTCTCTGGGATGTGGATTTTTGAGGAACCACTGTTCTTCAATGACTTTCTAAAGACTGAAGCGCTGTCGTCACCCAGCCTGAGGGCTGCTCTGCGAGAGGCAGGCTGTGTTAAGCTGCACACCTGCTAAAAGCCATGCAGACATCCGTATAGATGTGCTGGGAGTCTGGGTCACATGGCCAACATCAGATCCTCAAGGCTCTTGTCGAGGATAGGCCGAGAGGTCTGTGGTTCCTTAAGAGCCCCTAAGAGTGTTTGCAGAAAACCGTGCCAATTCTGACCAATGGAAATATGATTTTGTGTACAGTTTTCCATCTCTAACTGACACTCCTGCTGTTGGGGAGTGGCAGGAGGGGGAGGACCAACTACTCTCTTTCAAACCCCCAAAACTGGGGCAGTTCAGTGAGATGGAAAATAAAGAGGTCTCACACGCACGCTCTCTGACAGGGTATAGAGCATCGAGGTGGACTGGGGTTTTCAGTCCAGACTCTTCCCCGAAAGGTTGTTGGAGGTCTTTGTACAAGAGGCCAATCGATAAGCGAGCGGCTGACCTCCAGTGGAGGATTGTGCATGGGTCCATCGCCAATAGACACCTGGCACACCTGGATCTAAGTATAGGGGAGGGTTGTCCTTTCTATTCACAATCAGAAACGCTTGCATTTGTTCAGGACTAGTGGAGGTTTTTTCATTTGAGACATTAATTTATGGTCACAAATACTCTGCAACAAAAAAGATTGTACATAAAATGCTCAACTTTATGTCTGGAATGGCTCAAATTTGGATCACAAGGAGAAACAAGATAAAGGGTTAACAAAAAAAGTTAACAAATAATCTGGAAGATTTTGATTACATTTGGGCTATTGGGGGGTTGTTGTGTCTACCACAGGAAGAGGGAGAGCTGGTTCTTTGCTTCTAGGAAAAACAAAAAAGTGAATTGGATAGATTTTCTGTAACAATATGAGCTGATTTGGAAAGCTGTGGTTTTAAAAATCAAAAATCTCTCTCTCTCTCTCTCTCTCTCTCTCTCTCTCTCTCTCCCCCCCTGGCGGGATGTAGCCTCCATGAGCCCAACCCAACTCATTTCCACTCCTACAAGATTCTCTCTTTCCCTCCCCCTGAGAGTCTCCTCCTTCTTATCTTCCCTTCTCTCCTTCCTAGCTCCCATCCCCTCTTTTCCTCAGATCCCTCCCTGTCATCCACTTCTTTACATCTCTCTCTCGCTCTGTCCTCGTCTTACCTGACCTGAGTTGACCCATAGCACCTCCGCTTATATAAACAACTCGGCGGTGGGGGACAAAACGTTGGCAGAATGCAGCTCCCGATACTTGTAAAAAGGACCATGTGATGGCTTTATCCCTATCTCATAATCGATTGTTCAGACTTCTAAGGCCGTGAGGGTGTCGAGAATGCCATCGGTCTGCGTCTCCAGTGGCCTGTTAATGGAGGATACGAGTACAAACAGGAGGAGGGAATTAATAAATTATATTGGCTATACTTGTGGGACTTGTGAAGTCATGGCTTATAAAAAATGGAGCTAAGCTACAATGTGGAGGAGCATATAGAGTCCTGCAGGGGAATGGCTGACCATTTGTGCTTTCCATTTATTTATGGAAATTAGCAAATATTTTTGAAAAATCGTTGGAATTGTTTTGAATTGAATAAAAGTTGTGATTTTCTTTTTGTTAAAACGAAATCTTTTGAAAATAATACTTTCTATTTATTTTTATGTAGGAAACCGAGAGAAAAAAATTACTCCCATAAAACCCATAACATTTTGTCCATGACCAAGAGATGGCTCCCAACCCATTGTTTGGGAAACAGTGCTCTAAATAATACTATATAAAAATAAGTATAAAAACTAAAATGTTAAACAATCCATACAATGAAAGGTGAACCCAATAGCATCCGTTTAAAAATGCACATACACTGTATACTGGGCTATATCTTGCACCACCCCTTAGCCCTTACCCCTCAACTTATTTGCCATTTTATACAAATTTGAAAAACCTTTTAAAATAGTTCAAATAGCCAATCTACAAGCTCACAATGTATCAATGTAGATCAGCTGGTTGAACTATTTTAAAGGGTTTTCAAAATAGTAAAATATGGCAAATAAGTTTAGGGATAAGGGGTAAAGGGTTGGGGTAACGATTCACAAACAGTGCAAGCCGGCAACAATACAAAAGGAAATTATACTGGGCAAAAACAACGTTCTAAAAACAGGAAATTAAATGAACCCTTAAAGCTACACTGTAGAAAACAACAAAACAGGAACTTAAGATACTGGTTACAGGTTAAACCTTTCACAAAGGCCCTGGCAGCTGCTCTCTCCTATTGTCTCTGACTATCAAGTCAAATTGAACATATCCACACCTGCTCCTAAGGCCCAGGCTACACGTATATGGATCTTTTGCTAAAAGCTCATTTTTGTGTGCGCTTGGGCCTTTCAGCCACACACAAACGGCGTTTTCGGCCACGGAAACTATACACAGATATGATATCTATTCAATTGTTCGTGTTTATATATCACTGTTAACAACTTTAAAACGTATTATGTTGCATCAACTGCAGTAAGTGAGCAAAGGCTCTGCTCTGCTGCATCCAATAATAAATATATCAGCCTACTATATAGTCCAGTCTGCTGCATCCAATAATAAATATATCAGCCTACTATATAGTCCAGTCAGTGCGGACTGGTGATTTCATTTGTATTGATGCGGAGTGCGAAGCTTGAACAATATATAAGTGGTGGAAAATAACAAAGTACAATTACTTCGTTACTGTACTTAAGTACACGTTTTGATAATTTGTACTTTTATTTACTATTTTAATTTTGCTGTACTTATATATGCGGGGCTCGGCGGCTCGCTTGATCGCCTCACTCAATTCAATTCACTCATTCGTTCACATCAAGGGGCTGCTTCAAAACGCCACTGAGCAACTTCCACTGACATGAATAGCGGAGGGGCGGAGCTTCGCGCCAGTTCAGTCTCTATCCTTTTAATACTCTATGGTTCACATTCACACAGAAACTCAAGCTGGACAGAAGCGCCCGTCTATCTCTCTCGCTCTCTCTCTCTCTGATGCGGTGAATAAATTACAGCGAGCCGTGCGAGTGTGTGTGTGTGTGTGTGTGTGTGTGTGTGTGTGTGTGTGTGTGTGTGTGTGTGTGTGTGTGTGTGTGTGTGTGTGTGTACATATAGTGTACATATAAAATCAAATATAATATTGCCTACAATTGAAACCTAGTGATTTTATCCTGTGTTCAATGCGTTTCTGCGTTTGTGTGTGGACTCAGATATCTCTGCTGTATGGGCAAAAAGATCCATAATGTAGCCTGGGCCTAACAGGTGGGATAAACCATATCACATGATCAGTAAGTGGTAACCACTTAACTCAAACATGGATAACTAAGGCCTATGAGTTAAATTGTGGGCGGACTTAAATAACCAACTGATTAATCGGTTCATATTCATTTACAGAGTATAATATAAATATGACAAAACATAATACCAACATGAACAAACACCCCTCCTCCTCTACAGTGATCAGCCCATTCCAATCAACAGGATTACATTGCCAGCCTACAGAGGAGAGACAGGTGGCCAGCTGTCTCAATTTATATTCAGTGTCAATAAATAAACATATTTAAAATCATTTCAATCATACTGTTAATTTACTTAAAAATGCCATTTGCCAAGTGTATGAAACATGCAACACAAATGCAATTAGTCATATGACTCAGCTGATGGTGTGTGTGTGTGCGTGCGTGCGTGCGTGTGTGTGTGCAAGGTCCTTCATGTTTGTGTGTATGGGGCATTAAAACACATCGCAACACACCTACACTACACGTTGTGATGTGGACAGCCTGCATGCACAAAACCAGACCACTACCGCCCGCCAGAATGGCAACACTCTGGTTAAGCCCGTAGCTCTAAACACTATCGATCAGTTAAAGCAGCGCAGTGATTGACAGCAGCACGTTGGTAATGGCCTGCCCTGTGGGCAGATGGTTCACCGTGCGGCGTGCGCCCATCCCAGTGCGTGTGTCTATTTGTTAGATGTAAAAAAAAAAAAAGAATGTCAATGAATCAGCCGATCGAAGCTTCCTGTAAGAGTGCCATAGCGGTATAGCTTCCAAGAAGCGAACGCAAATATGGCCCGGAGGATTGTGTGTTCAAGATGTGGATGCAGGGATGGGTGCTTTAGTACACAGGAAGCATTATGGTTTAGCCAGTTGCATACTTAGCGGCGCAGTGTCCTTTATTTACCCAGGGAAAGTTGCTGAGCACAGATGCCCATTTTCCGCAACGCTCTGCACACATTAGACACGCACACATTAGACACGCACACATTAGACACGCACACATTAAAACCCATGGGTGCCACTGCTGCCCAGTATAACTACAGTCATATACTGTCGGCAAATGAGCAGCTCCATGAGCAGTTGTTCAATGCCTTCAAGAGAAACCTCTTATCTCCATTATTATTCTAGCTTTTTGTGTTTATTTTAGTTTTGTTTTATTTGTTTCGTAAATGCATGCCTTACTCCTACTTGAGTATATACTACAGTGTTACACAATATCATCAACAATAGCAGATCGTTTGGAGCTTGTAGATCTGTTACTTTTGCTATTTTAGAAGAATAATTAGATTCCTGAAAAGTAACAGTTTTGGACGTTTCCACCCGAGAGAGACCATAATATATTAACCTCTTAAGCCATATGTACATGTGCTACGTTGTACAGCAAATAGAAACAATAGCTAATCTACAAGCTCAGAACATGTTGCAATGTGGAGCTGTTGATTGGCTATTTTAACTATTTGAAATAGGGCTCAAAGGGGTTAATTCATATTGAAACCTTTCCCTTCCTATAGAAATGTATAGTGGAGACGGGAGTCAAATGTAGCCTACAAATATGTGTGTTGAAATGAGGTGGAGTGAAAGTCATCCACAAATACTAAATAGGTACTCAGGTATAAGGTATAAAGATACTGAAAACATGTTACAGTACTCAAGTAAATGTATCTCCATTACAGTCCAGCACGGTTCACTGCAAGCCTTGGCCTGCTGGGAGTGGAGTCTGGCTGACACACATCTGTTCATTTGTGTTTAACATGTTCACCTTACAATGTGTCACACACACGCACGCACGCACACACACGTGCACGCACACACACACACACTGACACACACGTGCTCGAGTGTGAGGGTGGTTGTCAAGGCCATCGGCCGCTGCCCTCGTTGCCCGGGCGACTCCAGGCTCCAGATGTCTGTCGCGGCTGGACGCCATGGCAACCGCGGTGTGGCTGGCATTAGGCAGCGCCCGCGGGCCTGTGCTAATCGCTAACGACATGAAGGCTAACGGGCCAGAGCCAAGACTGTCAGCGGGGGGTGGGGTTGGGGTTGTGGGGAGACGCCAAGGTCGTTAAATCACAAGGTTGAAGGCTGACTCTTGGTGGACGTGAGCTAAAGTGTAACAGCAAGTGCTTCTCAAAGTGCCGTTCGGGTATCGGTTCAGGGGTGTCCCAAAGCAAAATGTATACATACTACTCTATGAAAATATGCAGATCTATTAAAATAACAATAATAATTATATATATATATATATATATATATCGTATATATATCACGTCATATGAAAGCAGGGAATCAAAGCTTCAAATTGACATATTGGTTGTTCAGTTTGACCGACCAGTTTTGGAGATATGGCTTATAGAAAAATGTCTTAACTTAAAGAGTAGAGAAACTATAGCTATAGAAAATGGGCTTGAAACATTCACTTGATCTGTGACTTTAGAGGGCGCTGTTTTCCCTTTGTTAGCCATTCGCTCTAGCCGTTATCCATTAGCCATTCATTATAGTCTAACTTAAAAAATGAGCCACTGTTTTTAGCTGAACGCTGACATGCCAGCGCTAGATTACTTATCGCCGCAAGCCGCGTTATTATTACCTTCATTTTCATGTCATGTACATTCCAAATAAATAAGTATTAACCACGTATTGGTGGTGTTATAATGAACAAATTGCATCGATACATAACACCTAACTTCAATACTGAGCCACTGTTTGTAGCTTAACGCAGACATGATTATGTATCAATGCAAGCCGCATTATTATTGTCTCCACCAGCCGAAGGCATGGGGAGAGTATGTTTTGCACTCCGTCCGTCCGTCCGTGTGTCCGTGTGTCCGTCCGTCCGTCCGTCCGTGACCAGCTAATCTCAGCCACCGTTAACCCGGTCGATGCCAAATTTTGCACACACACTCCCTGGATGCCAACCATGAACCTCTGCCCCAAACTTTCCAGAACGGCCTGTTATAGCGCCACCAGGAGGCCGCTTTGTGCAAAACAGGTTTTTTGCACAGCACACCTACAGATTTTGTCCAAACATCACGCAAATTGGTACACAGTCTCTCTAGAGCCATTCAACCAAACCGGTCTTTCATATTTCTCACACTCCATCCTGATTGGTTAAGATTGGCTTCCAAAGTTCACAGGAAGTGCTCAGTTTCAAACAAAATGCTGCAAATCATGAACACATCGCGTGATTTCCGTGAAATTGTGCACCCACATTCCCACTAGGCCGAGGACAAAATGCCACATGAACAATTTCAACTCAGCCTCAAGGTGGCGCTATAACTGGCCGAAAAGTGTTTTTACCTCTAACTGCACGGATCTGTGGATAACCTGGTGGAGACCTGTGCCCAGAAGGGCACTTTTTCTAGTTCCCTTTACTTTCATGTCATGTACATTCCAAATAAACAATTACATTATGGTGTTATAATGAACGCATTTTATATTTTATATTAAACATAATAGTGTTTTCTTCGCTGGTTTTGGAAAAGGGGGGCCATTTCCGCATTTCTTCTTTGTTGGGTTCGCCACTGCCCCTATAAACCGGCTGGAACCATTGGCCCTGGGAGGACCAACATAGATGCAGTTTTTACAAAATATCATTCTTAATGCATCTTTCTCTGAGATTTCATTAGACACAAAATATCATTCTTAATGCATCTTTCTCTGAGATTTAGATTAGACACAAAATATCATTCTTAATGCATCTTTCTCTGAGATTTCATTAGACACAAAATATCATTCTTAATGCATCTTTCTCTGAGATTTCATTAGACACAAAATATCATTTTTTTTTTTTTTAAGATATTTATTTGCGGCTTACGCCTTTTTTATTGATTTTTGAAGGGACAGACAGTAGGCTGACAGGAAACGGGAGAGAGATGGGGGGATGACATGCAGTAAAGGCCGTGTCGGGTCCGGGAGTCGAACACCGCGGCACACTGCGACTGGATTACCAGTCCGGTGCCCAGACCGTTACGCTACGGCCTGGGCCCAAAATATCATTCTTAATACATCTTTCTCTGAGATTTACATTAGACACAAGCCAACAAACTAGATACCTTTCAAAATGAAAAGAAATAGCAGATTTTACCGCAAACTTTGGATAAAAACAACAACATCCCACTTTCAGAAGCACTGTGGTAGACAACTGTAAGAAGAAGTGTGCTAGTGTGTGCAGTAGGATTTCATGGAAGAAAAAGCTAAGAATCTTTTTTTAAGCCTTAAAGCCAAAGTTGACACATGTTGTTGAGTGGAACTTGTGATTTTCTGGAGCTCACCATAGACAAGCATGTTTCTAGCTCTGGTCCTGCTGACTTCTCTTCAGGTCAGGTCATTATTTTCGTACAGCTTTGAATAGTTATTTCCTTTTTGTTAACAAGGGTTGTGTTAGGCTGAATTTCCTGTCAATTTAACTGTGCAGAGCAAAACTGCAGGAATTCCATTAACTCTAAAGAATAGTGTGAATTCAATGGCTAAAATACTGTACTGATGATAGTGAAAGTAAGTAAAGCCCCAGATAAACAGTATAGGCTACTGTTAATCAGATAACACCCACACTGGTCTACGAATTCCATGGAAATCTTGTATGTCCGAAACAGTTAAGTAAAAAAGAAACTATGGTCCAATGGATCCAATGCAGATAATGTATTATTGTTATAATTTAGTCATAAAGTCATATTAATACTTTGCGGATCGCTACTATTGATGCTTTTGTGTGATGCTGTATAGCAGTTAGTATGATTAAGTAGGGCGTTCATTTTCAAAACACACAAACGGTTAGAATATGGAGATAATAGGTTTCTGCCCGCCAATATGCACACAGAAGAACAGGATCTCCAGGTTACATGCCCACACACAATGCCATATCTACTCCTGGAATCTGTCTTCCTGGCAGGGGCCGGGAAAAGGCCCTCCCGATAATAAAATTCATATGCCACGCGACACCAAACAACAATTTGTAAACCAAATAAGAAGGAAATCCGTTTAGGTGTGGCAGCCGGGTTGGCTCTGGAGTCCTAACACCCCCCCCCCCCCCCCCCCCCCCCCCCCCCCTCCCCTCCCGCCAACTTGCACGATTAAATTTGAGGGAGAGGGAGATCTGGTGTCTGGCACACACACACACACACAAACACACACACGCACGCACACACAAATGCATGCACACAGGTACCGAGAGATGGGGCTCTCACAGAAAGAACCTGGACAGCTATTATGTTGGCTGTGACAGAAAACACCAGATAGCGTTGCAGATGTCGAGCAGAAACCTCTTATCTCCATATGTTTTTTCGTAAATTAATACCCTAATGCCTAATTGATCCACAAGGCCTAAACACGGCACGAAGGGTGTTTTGAGCCAATGTAGTGTTTTGAGTTTGTCGATCTGCTACTTTTGATGCTTTCGAAGGTTTTGAACATATGAGGTTTCCACCCAAGAGAGACATAGCCTATACTATAGAGCGTCGCAGTCCCTCCCCCTTTCAGAAAAACGAGTGGCCCAGGAAATGAAAACCCAATGCATTCTCCCATAGGCATTTCTTTTTTAATTTATTTAAAGACCTTTTAAGCGCCGTACGAAGCCAACTCTTGTCGTGACAAATCATGACAACACACACAATTTTTCGGCCAAACAAAAAAACGGCAGGTTACAACACTTTTGTTGTTGTTTTTCTTCTTTGTAATTATTTGTTTGGCCCGAAAAATTGTGTGTGTTGTCATGATTTGTCACGACAAGAGTTGGCTTCGTACGGCGCTTAAAAGGTCTTTAAATAAATTAAATAAGAAATGCCTATGGGAGAATGCATTGGGTTTTCATTTCCTGGGCCACTCTTTTTTCTGAAAGGGGGAGGGACTGCGACGCTCTATTGGCTTGTTGTTTTTCTCCACCAAAATGTTAAAAATGTATTTAAGGTAGCATGTTATTTAACCCATTTTGGACTAAGGCCGATTCTGAAAAAAGTTTTCTGAAAAACTATATTTATATATTAGCATCAACAATTTTACATTTTTTAATACTGTACAGAACCTCAAGAGGGGTTCCCGTCCAGAACACCAAAAGGGATTTTAGGTTCATTGTATATACTTCCTGGTATCCTATAATGCAGTTTCAATGCCTTGATGCATTATCTGGGCTGATGGTTTACGACAAGTGATCCTATAGCTTACAGAGGCACTCAGCAAGGTTGGTGGAAGTAGACCTATATAGGAGAGGTATACTTACACACCTCAGTTGATATGTAATCCATGACTCATGGTGTGTGTGTGTGTGTGTGTGTGTGTGTGTGTGTGTGTGTGTGTGTGTGTGTGTGTGTGTGTGTGTGTGTGTGTGTGTGTGTGTCCGTGTGAGTTTGCTTGTCAGTGTATAAGCTGTGTGCCTGTTATAGATATGTCTATCTCCTTGACTTCAGTTGGATAACTGCAGAGTATGATGCAGGTGGGAGGCCCCGTGTCACCACAAAGAGAGAGAGAGAGAGAGAGAGAGAGAGAGAGAGAGAGAGAGAGAGAGAGAGAGGATGACCAATAGATGAATCATCCTCACCTGACCCTTCAGAATGCTGATGACGTGTCCACTTCACAGCAGCACTCCTCAATAGGCTGCTATTTTTGAGGGAATGGACATGAGAGGCGGTTGGATTGGCATGACAGAGGTTGACCAAGCACTCTTTTTAAAAGTTAAAGTTAAAAGTAAGTACTTTTTTTGGACAGGATGTAATTAAAAATCACACCATAATGTGAAGTGAGCGGTATCTTTGGAGTCAAGCCCAGTTGTTGACTAGAATAAAATAATTATAGTGTATGTCCACTAGGGCTATAATAGGGCTCTAGTGTAAAATAAATCTACAAAGCTACAAAATGACAAAAGTACAAAGGTGTTGTTTAACATTTCCACTCACCTTCCCTCCCCACACAATTCCTGCTTGTAACAGGGGAAAATAAATTGGCTGCTAGCTCCATGTTCTTTTTAAAACCAAGGGTAATTTTCCTTTGTCTTGTTGTACGAAGCACGCTCGATGACGCCAACAAGCTCGTTGTGCAACAATTAAACAGTGACTTTGTGACAGATATGTTACTTGTCTTTGTAGGTGCTAATTTGAACACATTTTAATTTAATACATTGGTTGGCTGCAGTGATTAGAGTTTTGACCTTGAAGTCATGAATACAATCTAAGGCGGAGATTAATTGAGATGGAAGTGAGGCGGAGAGAACACATCCGAGTTGCAATTAGGAGACAAAACTGCAAAACTGTAGAAAAGGTTGGAAGGACTCCTCGCACAAAGCCTCCTCGCACAAAGCAACGCTCGGAAACAACACGTCAAACATTGCACTAATAACAGAGGGTGCTAATAACAGGGCTCTGTGCGGGAACAAAAGCGTGGAATGTGTGGAGATGTGTTAGTCACACAAGATTGCCTGACTGGTGACCCGGGCAGAACCGTAACCATCTCCATATTGTGTGCTACTTTCTTATTTTTGTACTATTTCTCAAGTACATTTTGATTACCAGACTTTTACTTGTAACAGAGGGGTCAGCGTCATTATTACCGACAGCGTGTCACATAATCAGACTAAAGGGCCTTGCAAACGGGCAGCGAGGAACGCACACGTTGTTGCCTGGATCAACGACAGGTCTGCTACAGGTCTGCTCAAGAGGGGCGCTTGCATTTTTGCACAGCGACTTCTCCGAGCAAAAACGCAGCTGAAAATAGTTCAAATGAACTATAGGCGAGTTTTATCGCTCCCCGTTTGCAAGGCCCTTTATGCGTCGGAATTACGTATGTCTACATTGCAGTATTGATACTTTTACTTAAGTAAAGCACTTTTTGCAACACTGAATATTGAACCAATGAAAAATATTAACAAGAGCTTGAGACTAAAATGACTAATTTCATTTGGATAAAGGCCATCCACTGGCGATGAAAAGACACCCATATACAATGGAAGGTCAGAGGACAAGTCAAGATCGACTGGCACGACAGTGACAGCTATGGCGGGATGGAAAACGGACAACCCAATGACAAGGTTGAAGGGATGAGTAACAGCATCATTTTATTCATGCCCTTCAATGGCAAAAAGCAGAAGAGAGAGAGAGAGAGAGAGAGAGAGAGAGAGAGAGAGAGAGAGAGAGAGAGAGAGAGAGAGAGAGAGAGAGAGAGAGAGAGAGAGAGAGAGAGAGAGATAGTTACATTCCCTTATATGTCTAGGGGTTACAACTTAAAGATAATGTTTAAATTTAAATTATATAAAGACCAAAAATGGCTGTATGGGGCAACCCAGATAAACAAACAAAAGATGACTTTACTTGATCTAAACACAACAGAACCCTCTACCTAAACCTAGCCAACTATTATTACAAATAATAAGACAATATAAACTCTCTACTCTAACTTATGCCTAACAAAATAATGACTGTTACAAAAAGCAAGTTCCCATACTCCTTAAAACTATACCTTACAACTTAATCCATAACGTAAGTATAATTCATTGTAACATAAAATGCTGAGACAGAGGCATACTAAGACACTCGGGGTGCTCTACACATATAGAGTCCCTAGTGTTGACTTGTTAGACCATGAAGGTGTCACAGCTCCCTGGACAGAGTGTGCACCGTATGACAGACGGAGACCCAATGCCCACGAGCTCAAATCACAGCTGCGCTTAAGTAGGTTTCCACAGGCTGGCCCTGATGATAGGCTCACGGTGACGAGGTGGGCAGGTGGAAGGTGGATGGTTCTCCGCCTCCGAGCACCACAGCATCAGCCAGACCTGTGCATGAAAAGAGATATGTGGTGATGTAGAATGTAAAAGCTGTTACTATACACTATACAGTATATCTCCTAACACAGTCTGGGGACAGTGGGACACCCATGCGGTCGGAGCGGTCCCTCCTTAGGGGGTGGTGTACAGTTGCAACTGTACTTGGACCACTTTTTACCATCTACAGCAAGTCACTTCGGCAAGATATTTTTGTGGTAGCTATTTTTGAATTTGAATCCTGAAAAGTCACAGTTTTGTTCATATGAGGATTCCACACGACTCTATTGTATTCTATTATTTGATAGTTTGCCTATAATGCCCAGAAGGCAGAGACAGCAACCCACGGTGTGGTGCGCATTCATACTGTAGTTAATGACTGCTAAGGTTGTGTGCATCAACGCAGCCAGCCGGATAATATTCAGATGCCAAATGATTCTCGTTGCCAGTATGAGTGGAGATGCTTTTTGCCCTGAGGATTTCAGCGTTGCAACTCTGCTGCGTAGGCGTTCTGAACTGTGTGGTGAGTGGTCTGCGTGACCTTACAATACTCTGTGTGAGGATATTATTTTTCTCATAAAGAAAGTTTTGCATCTTTTCTAGTTTTGGAGAGCAGGAAGAGCAAGGCTCTTCCTGCGGTGGTCTCACCTGGCCTTAACAATGGGTATTCCTGGAAATCATGATGTTGAGTACGTAGTTCTCAACAGCTGTGAAGGCCTTTACTACATCAAAATCCAATTTAACAAGCTTAGAACCGAATGCCTCCTTCCAAGCAAATGTAATTTGGGCCAAATCCGGCAGGCCCTCTCATGTTGTCATGTAAGGATTTGCAATTTAATTACTTTAGGTGTGATTTGCATTTTTTCCGCTGTTGGATTTAAATTGGCCCTCTTGGCATTAAACAGGAAAATGTATTTCTGTCTCTGCAATGAGTTTGACTTCAACTTGAGTGACCCACACAGTATACTAAAACCATAATGTTGTGTACTGTTGACTGTGTGTCAACCTTGCTATACTGCTTTTTTAATTTTTTTAGTAGGCAATAATTTTTTACCCCCCTTAATTTCCTCCCCACTTTACTCATTATGCCAATTAATTGTGTGTTGATTTGTGCGTTAACAATACAATTTGCACCGTGTTATCAGCTCGCCCTGCGTTGCTGGGGTTATTGTGCTGACAAGCAACGTGTTCGATAGTGTGGTCATGTCGATCAGGATGCTCAGGTTTCAATACACCCAGCAATGGCCACTTTATTCCTTGGGTATGCCCTCTTGGCCGGCCATAACTGAAAGACGCCGGAGAAACAGGAGGTCCCGGGTTTGATTACTGGCCCGGCTATATGTGTCGCGTGGAGAAAGAGTGGTTTTCCGGGGCACCACCATTCCAACTACGTGATGCATGTGGTTATGGTTCAGGTTAGGGACAGGTATATGTGCTGCGTTGGAATGACAGTGTGTCAGAATAGCGGAATAGCAGAATGCCGGTGTGTAGCCGTGTTGCGTTGTCTGAGCAAGACACTGTTGCCCACCAAATCGCCCCTTCAGAACCATCTTATCACCCAACAGCTAGGTGAAGGCGGAAAGCATGGGATTAAGCAGGCCTCCTCTCTGCCTGTCTCCCCCACTCTATATCTGGTATCTCTCTCTCTGTTTTCCCTCTCTCTGTCTCATTGATATTTCAAACATTCGTCAAGGACCTCCACCGCATGCCGTGCTGTGTGAGCTTAGATCTGCTGTCTTTAGTGCAGCGATGCCACGCGCAACAACATCCAATCAAGCTCTTAACAGTCAATATTCATTTCAAGCTTTCTTCAGGGGGGCACGGTGGCTCAGTTGGTAGTGCTGTCGCCTCACAGCTAGAAGGTCCTGGGTTCGATTCCCGCTCTGGGAGCTGTGGGTGCTGGCGGCGTGCTTCCTCCTCCTCCCTGTCCCCTAGGGTAGGTACCCTCACAAAAACATGCCTCTAAACAGCCTCCCCCTGGCAAAAAAAAAAAAAGCTTTCTTCTGCCCACTACGCCTATTAGTTCTATATATATTTATACTGTGGGAGGTCGGGTGGGAATCAGGAGTCAGAATGCAGTATCAAGGCTTTGACACACGGTGGCGCCCCTTGTTTTATTTCAGGTAATGTCAGACAAAAGTCAATATCACATCAGTTTATGCATGAGATAACATTCTTCCTTGAAGTCAGGCCTCCTTGGATTGGATCGTCACTGCAGAGGATGAGAGGGGTGTTAGCAAGCGGTCAGAGCACAAGGTAAGTACAGGGTTGGGGCCTGAGACTCCGGTCTAGGCTATCTACCAGGGTCCAGAGGGTGCCAGGAGGCTCCCCCGGAGGTAGGTACGATGTTAGGTAGTCTTCTCTACCCACAGGGCACAGAAGAGTACTTTTGAGTAGAAGTACTCAAATACATTTGGGCGAGTAATCAGAGTAAAAGTACTTGGTTCGGGACCGGGTGAGTATGTAACCTAGGGCCCCTTAGGCTCGGCCAACAGGTACACAAGCATTTATACTCCGATTTCTCTCTATATACTGGGGTTGCCGTAGAGGTACGTCAAAGGCAGCCAGTGGGTTAACAGAAAAGAGCACTATATTTCTAATCACAGTCTCTGTCTTCTTTCACCGGAGTAAGGCGGGGCTCTCGCCAACTTAAAGTCTTTTAAGGGTTTAACTGAACACAAACGGCCTGTCTTCGTTCACAGGAATAACGTGACAACTAGAATATGCTTTCTTCGATAAACATCAACACGGTCTTCTTCTTTCACAGTCTTCAGGGTTAACGTGACACAGTTAACTATATGTCTTCTCTTCAGTAAACATCAACAAGGTGCTTTTCTTCATTCACAATTCTTCTTATTATCCTTAGCTTCTCAAGCGTCTGTAAGTGCCTCTTCTTAGCCAAACGTGTGATAGTGAGAGAACAGTTGTCTTACTGTGACCTTAACGTGCGGTGGGCTGCCAGTCGATACGAGGGTCCCGTCTTCTGCTACTCGTCCCCGAACCGAGTCAGGTGGGTTTCCAGGTATATGTGCAGCTTTCCACTCGTCACTTATTTATGGAGGGCACACACTCCCGTGTGTGCTTTCAGCCCCACTCCTACAAGCCTGATGAAGTGGAATACAAGACAGAATTGAGTTGCGGTACAAACAATCAAACAGTGAGTTTAGATAGTGTCGAGGGATCCGGTACCGAGAGGAGTGTGGACTTACCATCCAGCGCCAAGCTGCCGACATACATTGTCCGAGCGTTCTTGGGTGAGCCAGCCAGTGTCAGGGCTAAGTTCAACTGGCGTTTATAAAGGGCGCGGCTGACAGGTTGCGGCTGTCGCTGATTGCTAATCGGGCGGCGGCCGCATTAGACGCAGCTGGTGTAGGATCGCACTGGGGTAGAAGATGGCGTTTATGACACGTCCGTGGGCGGAGCGCGTCGGCGAGGTCGGCGTTTGTCTGGTTGTCATAGGAACGCGCCCATTATTCTGGTGGTACTGTGGCGAGACTCCACAATATATAT
Source organism: Protomyctophum parallelum (assembly GCF_964188405.1). Classification (NCBI taxonomy): domain Eukaryota; kingdom Metazoa; phylum Chordata; class Actinopteri; order Myctophiformes; family Myctophidae; genus Protomyctophum; species Protomyctophum parallelum. Next base: position 18,691,458 of record NC_139702.1, on the reverse strand, counting down.
ATATATGTTTTTTAAATTGAGGGACTAATGAAATATTATTTAAACACATTGGCCGAGTCCAATATACAGTACAGTATTGTCTCTCTGTCGGGTGGAGACAAATATAATAGAATATGGTCTCTGTCTGGGTGGAATCCTCATATCCTCAACCTGTTACTTTTCAGGATTCAAAATCTAAAAGCTTGTAGATCTGCTACATTTGAAGCTTTTGTGTGGCTTTTTGTATGATCCGGTACGGCAAAAAGTCAATACATGGAAATAAGAGGTTTCTGCCCGACAGCCACGTTTTCCCAGGGACCACCTGTGTTTGTGTCACGGCCACCACACACCACCGACCACAGAGACAGCGACACGGTTGATCCACAGAGGCAGCAGTGAGAGACAACACGCCTCTCCTCTCCTCTCCTCTTGGCCTGGCCTATGATGGAAACACAGCACACATTAACATAATGCCTCCACAGTTCACTGGACATGCACTGTGAGACTCCCACCTCGCCTCTCTTACCATGCAGGTGTCAGCAGCTGAGAAAGGCATGACTTTGACAGGTGTGTGTGTGTGTGTGTGTGTGTGCGTGCGTGCGTGCGTGCGTGCGTGCGTGCGTGCGTGCGTGCGTGCGTGCCTGTGCATGTGTGTCTGTGGGTGTGTTGTGTGCGTGTGTGTTGTGTGTGTGCGCATGCATGCATTTTAAAGTTAAAACCGGGAAAGCATCTGTGTGATTTTAGATTTCGTGCAACATACAGCGTTTTTATGTGGGTCTCAAAAATCTACAGAGACAGATCTACAAGCTCACAGCGCTCCCGCCAGAAGTCAAGGCAGCCGAGGCGTTGGATGAGCTGTATGGCGTCATTAGCAAACAGGAGACTATACACCCGGAGGCCGTATCAATTGTGGCGGGGGACTTTAACCACTGTAACATGAAAACTGTGTTACCAAAATACTACCAACATGTCAAATGCCCAACCAGAGGGAATAAAACTCTCGATCACTGTTACTCCACCATCAAGGCTGCTTATAGAGCGCTACCGCGCCCTCACTTTGGGAAATCCGACCACCTGGCCGTGCTTCTACTCCCTGCCTTTAAGCAGAAGGTGAAGTGTGAGCAGCCCACAGTGAGATCGGTACAGAGCTGGTCCACAGATCACGTTACCAAACTCCAGGGCTGTCTTGATGCGACAGATTGGACCATTTTCAAGGACTCTGCCACGAGTCTGGATGAATATGCGGATTCTGTCGCCGACTACGTCAAGTTCTGTGTGGATATCTGCATTCCAGTACGTTCAGTTCGCTCCTATCCGAACCAGAAGCCATGGATTAACAGTGACATTCGCATCAAACTGAGGGAGCGCACCGTCGCTTTCAAATCCGGGGATGTGGAACTCTACAAGCGATCCAGATATGAACTGAGAAAGGCTATCAAAGCCGCAAAGAGACAGAGTCAAATTAGAACTCGACTACAGCGGCTGTGACTCGCGGCGAATGTGGAGCGGACTGCAGGCGGTTACGGGCTATAAACCCAAGTCAGGTAATATCACTGACACCTCCGCGTCTTTACCAGACGAGCTGAACAACTTTTTTGCCCGCTTCGAGGCTCACAACTCGGACCCAGCCACTGCGCAGAGCGCACCTGAGGCGGTGGACCTGCAGGTGACGCAGAGGTCTGTGAGTAAAGCGTTTCAAAAAGTTAATGCTCATAAAGCTGCAGGGCCAGACGGGATAGCCTCTCGTGTCCTTAAGACATGCTATAACCAGCTGTCATGGGTTTACACAGACATATTTAACCTGTCCCTGTCATTGTGTGTGGTGCCATTGTGTTTTAAAAAAACAATAATTGTACCCATTGCCAAGAAAAAACCTGTTACCTGTCTCAATGATTATCGACCTGTTGCTTTGACATCTGTTCTCATGAAATGCCTGGAGAAAATGGTTATCTCTTATATCAAGAGCATAATTCCTGCTAGTATTGATCCTTTACAGTTTGCTTACTGTGCAAATAGATCTGTGGATGATGCAATCTCTCTTGCTTTACACACTGCCCTGGTACATCTAGACAAGAAAAGCTCTTATGTCAGACTACTGTTCATAGACTATAGTTCCGCATTTAACACTATTGTACCATCTAAATTAGTGTTGAAACTCAGTGGACTTGGTGTGGGCAGCTCCATCTGTAACTGGCTATTTGATTTTCTGACGGGTAGGCCCCAGTGTGTTCGCATAGGAGAGAGAAGCTCATCCACAATTCTCACCAGAACCGGTGCGCCCCAAGGCTGCTGCCTCAGTCCTCTGCTGTACAGCTTGTTTACGTTTGATTGTGTCGCCAGATACGAGAATAACATCATAATTAAATTTGCGGATGATACCACAGTGATCGGACTAATAACCGACGGTGATGAGAGGGCCTATAGGAGGGAGATTGAGGATCTAACTCTATGGTGCGATAACAATAACCTCTCACTTAACACCAATAAGACCAAAGAAATCATTGTAGACTTTAGGAAGTCCAAAGGCATCCACACCCCCATTTCCATCAAAGGGTCATCTGTCGACATAGTTGATAACTTTAAATTCCTGGGCATACATATCACAGACACATTCACATGGTCACTCAACAACGAGTACATCCTCAAGAAGGCGCAGCAGCGACTGTACTTTCTGAGGCGCCTTAAAAAATTTGGCTTAAGTACAAAAGGACTAGTGAACTTTTATCGCTGTATAATTGAAAGTGTCTTAACTGGCTGTATCACAGTGTGGTACGGTAACACGACCGCTCAGGACTGCAACAGGTTGCAGAGGACCATTAAAACAGCAGCTAAAATCATCGGCACTACAGAATTACCCAGTCTCCATAACATCTACACCACTCGCTGTATGAAAAAAGCCCATAACATCATGGAAGACACCAGCCACCCCGCAAATACCCTGTTCAAACTACTCCCCTCCAAAAAACGCTACCAGAGCATCAAATCTCGTACCACCCGTCTCAGTAACAGTTTTTACCCCCAGGCAGTCAGGCTGCTGAACAGCTGACCTTGAACTGTATTGCACTTCACTTCACTTGCACTTTCTTTTACTGTTTTTTGTCTTTTCTTGCACTTTAGATGTTTGTTTATGTCCTGTGTATGTAAGACGGAGAGTGCTCTGAGCAAAATAATTTTCATTGTATGTATACTCTGTATCTATACAAATGACAAATAAACCTGAACCTGAACCTGAACCTGAACCACTTCGGGCAGCACCACAAGCTTGTACATCTGCTATTTAAAAAAATATATATATCCCACGATTTTGTAACCCCATTTTTTCACCCAGTGTCAATTATCTAATGTAATCCTGGGTGCTACAATCCCTCTGCCAAAGTGGGGAGAGCAACGGACTGACCTCATACTTCCTTCACCAGTCCTAATAAATGGTAAATGGTGCATTTATATAGCACCTTTATCCAAGGCGCTTTACATAGATTGTGCATTACATTACACACATTCATACACCGATGGCGACAGAAACCATGCAAGGCACCAACCAGCACATCAGGAGCAATTAGGGGTTCAGTGTCTTGCTCAAGGACACTTCGACACTAACTCTGGGGGAGCCCGGGTTCGAACTGGCAACCTTGCAGTTTCCATCCAGCCACTCTACCCCTGAGCCACCGCCACCCTTAATGGTTTAAAGCCCCATCTGTGCCCAGATACACATCATTCAGCGTTCCGCCAACTGAAACAGAAGAATGAAGGAATTTTAATCAAGGCTCACAGCCTGCCTGCTGGTCCAGCAACTCTATGCATGCATGCATGTGTGCGTACGTGCATGTGTGTGTGTGTGCATGTATGTGTGTGTGCATGTGTGTGCGCGTGCGTGCGTGCGTGCATACATTCTTATTTTTGAAAATAAGGGACAATATCTGCTGTTTCTTCTCAGCGTGTGTGTGTGTGCGTGCCGTGTGAGAGAGAGATTATAGGTGTGCAGAGTAGCTGTATTCACCGCGATGATAAAGAAACAAATATAGTCCCTGTGGTCTTGATAGGAGCACGAGCTTCTGAGAGAGAATAGATGGACGTGTCTGGCCTGCTACAGTAGCTACATTACTGCAGCGTGATGCCTCCATGCACTGTTGAATAAGAAACCCTGCTTTTAGCGAAGAGCTTCAGTGCAACACACTATCCTCCTTGTCGATAGAAGATATAAAGGAGCGCATCTGAGTAAAAATCCCCAACAAGGTGCTCTTTGGTACAAAAAGGTGGCAAAATTGATTTGCAGAAAAAGGGAGGAGACCAAGGCACTCTTGTGTGGAAAAATGAAAAAGCCTAAAGCATGGCAAGAATTAATTTAAAAATAGAAAATACGCCTCAGCGTTGCGGCAACAATGCCTTCATCAGGTTGACCAAACAGGACAAATATGGATTTTAGAGCACCTGACACCACAGGCTATATGGAGCCTTGAAACCCCACCTAACCTATACCACTTAAAAGATATAGACAAAGAAACAAAAATAATACAAGTTAGTAAGAAAACAAGAAAAGGCAGTGTTTGTACCATGTAACATTTTCACACACAGTTCTAACCAAATGTGATTTATTTTTTACAACACTAAACAAAGTTGCGAATGTTATTTCCCCCGACACTCAATGATAGACATCAGAAATGTGTGTTTGTATTTATTTTAAAGTTAATACATACTTTTCTCCTGACAACAATGTTGTTTCTTTACGAAATACCCTCAGGCTAAGGACCCAGCAGCATTCATTTCGAAGCGGTATTTCCATGGTATTGTTTCAAACTTAATTCTAGGAATTGCTGTTCCAACAGACCATAGCTAGATGTCGTAATGACAACAGACCTATCAGAGGTGCCAAAAAGACTACTAAAATAAATGTTACACATCAACCCCAGATAGTGTACAAATGTTCTGTACAGATTTGTCCATCCCAAGTGGTTAAACTAACACTGATGATGTCAACTCTCACATTTCATTGTCTCTTCTCACAGTCAAAATGCGGCGAAAATCCTCCTAATTTTGTATCACTCTCTGTGTTTAAATGAAATACTTAAGGATGTTGCAGAGCACTTGCACGGTTCACGACTAAAGCGCTCTATCTCCCAATCAATCTACAAGCTGCTGTCTCCCAGGTGTGCGACCTTCACCATGACCTCTGTGGTCACGTAGGTCTTTAATCTCCTGCTCATCAGCCGTGACCTGCTTTCCTCAAACAGCCTCGTTGTGGCAAAATCAAACTCCTCGTCATTAGGGATTGTTTCAAGGTCGGTCGGTTTTCTTTCTTCACTTTTTTGTTCTTGCCCTGGTAATCCGAATTACTGCTATTATTCTTAGAGAGTGGAATCCCTTCACACATGGGTCTACGCTCTACTAACATCCTTCTATTCATAATATCTATCTATCTATTCAGAATTTAATGTTTCCACTGCTTGCTTTTAAATATTGTCAATAATATATTCTATCTATATCCATCATCTAAATTGACATCATCATCATTCTAGAAATGAAACAAATCTCTGTCTATCTGTCTGTCATAACTCAGAAAGTTTCCGACCAAACAATGTTAAACTTGCCGTGTGTGTCTCATATGACCCGAGGTGTCCCGTTGAATGGACGAACCAACGCACTCCGAGGACCTGATAACCACGAATATCTGTATCTTTCTGACCGCAGGTCTGAGGATAACGCACATATCCTCGGTGTGTGGGAGAGCTTTTAGTTTTATGTATGCGCTTCGCTGATTGGCGAGCTTCGATCACGTCACACTTGTACTGCTTGGCCAGTAAATTGTCCCAATGATTCACGGCACAAATGAAAGGCAGATTGGATGGACGGTTATCGAGATGTGCAAAAGACAGACATTTGTGGAAGTTGTGATTCTGATACTGGGCCCTGCCTTGAGCATGTGTGTCATATCTCACTGTCAGACAGATAGACCTCAAATTATTATCGCTTCATTATGAGCACAAACCGCTGTGAGAATGAATTCATATTGTATTCAGGTCCAGGTCAAAAGCAATCTGCGAACACTGAATCTGTCTTGGAGATTAGGTCATGTTAGATAAGTGCACAACAGCCTTTGTAATAAGGGGTCGAAGAGGGCTAACAAGTGTCTGTTAGTTTAATCCAATGTCATTCAATTTAAAAGCTAATAAAAAGGGTGTTATTTTCATTTTCAGCTTTTAATTTAAGTAGCTCTTTTCAGCTGGGACATTATTTCCACTGATACATTTAACATTTTGCCCGTGTCAACTGGCAGTGGGTCCTGATAAACCCTGTTTCACCCCCTACTGGGGGCGACCAATTGGGAATTCTATGCCTGGTCTACAGTTATAAAATAAATAATTTGGATTGGAAATGACCTAAATGTGCTTTACAGCTGTAATCTCTGACTCTGACTCAGTGTAATGTTAACAAATCTGTATGAAAGAAAGAGTATGTTAATGTAATATAACATAGAGATTGGGGGTGGTCTCTTCCATTGAAAAATGTAAAAGACCTTGGTGTCAGTATTATAGCAGTGGCTTTTAGCCTGTGAGCCAAAACAGAAATTAAATATTCACCCATGACCTAAACTAGTGCATAGCAGATAAGTTGTAGATCGGCTATTTTCACTACGTTTTCTTTAATTTCTTCATGACATTACTGGAAAAAAAGACTCATTGGAGTTTGTTATTAATTCATGAGTTAGTTAGTTTTTTTTTCGGGAATGTTTTTTGAAAATGCTTTGAAATAATAATTAAAAACCAAACCTCGGAAGCAAAATCTAAGGGGACCATGTGTACGCGACCCACAAATGGGTCCCGACCCACTGTTTGGGAAACAGTGTACTGCAGCCTAAAGCTCATTGGCCCAATACTGTATATCTCCCCTGGCCGAGGAATCGTTCCCTCTCACTCCAGGAGTTATACTCCCACCGGAGTTATACCGGAGTATCTGCAGCCAAAATACTGTACATATCAATTCAAGGGGGTGCTTGGCATTAAAAAGTTTAAGACGCACTGAACTAAATAATTGAATACTAAAAGAACAGGTATAACAAAGTGGAACTAACAACACAACAAAGGACACGGTACCACCACCACCACAGCCCATCTGGAGAGTAGAGACGGCAGCTTTCTGCAGGCGACAGTAGTGATTAGCCAGTCGCTCCGCAGACACTAACCTCTTACCCCCCCGCTGTCAGGATTAATTACACCGCTGCCTGGATCACTGATTTATTAGATAGAAGAAGGCTTGGGCTTGCTGGCATTTTGCTTATTAATGATGATGATCACGATAACCCCCCCCCCCCCCCCCATTTTCTAAACCATGCCTGGGCGTCAGTGTTTCTGGGTCTGTTCAACATTACATTACAATGGTCTCTCTGTCCGTTATGTCCGTTTAGCGGTAATGTTCAATATAGCTCTGTCTCTCATGCTGTACGTCTGTAAGTAAGTACATCTGTATCAGTGGCGGAAGAAAAAGTACAAAAAAAAGATTACTACAAAAGTATAGTCATTGCAGAATGTCACATTTCAAAAGTTTTCAAAAATGTCTTTTGAAAATATAATATCTACAAGCTCACAACACAACATAGTATATACTGTAAAGGGCTGTACTATAGGCCTACAGTATGTCCTGTAGAAATAATCTAAATCTACAAAGTTACTAGAAACTAGTAACTTTGTAAGTAAAAGTATTGAAAATTGTTTGTTTGGGTTGACTGTTCGATTCCTTACTTTCTGTTTGGGATTCTGGGATTGTATTTTTGGTTTGCCCTTACTTTATCCAGGGGAGGTTCCATGGTGGTGCAACCACTCCAAGGAACAGCAATGTCCGTGTTCACCTATGTGACTACCTATGTGTGTTGGTTCACCTATGTGACTACCTATGTGTGTTGGTTCACCTATGTGACTACCTATGTGTGTTGGTTCACCTATGTGACTACCTATGTGTTGGTTAATGACCACCAGACTATGAGTACCATGGGGCGCTGTTGTGCCAGAAACAGAGAGAAGGATAGTGCTGCACTGTTGCCTGCTAATGAGAGAGAGAGAGAGAGAGAGAGAGGTGTGTGAGTGTGTGTGTGTGTGTGTGTGGGGGGGGGGGAGCAACACCCTGCTTCACACACACACGCAGAGCACGCAGCTGCAGGGTTTAACACAGAGCGCTCGTTCATGAACGATTCAGGCACGTACGTTCAGGTGAATTAGCACCTTTAGCATTCTTCTGGGTTCTTCAAAAGAGCAACTAGCTGGGATCGGGGTTGTCCAGTCTCTAGATTATATATAACTCTATGGGTTAAATAGGCTACACTTAGCCTATTGAGGGAGGGGTGAGTGTTGGTCGTTCCCACCACGACATTTTTTCTGCCGGGCCAGGGAATCAAACTGAGAATCATGCATCATGCATTGTGTGCTTGCTTGCGTGCATGCGTGTGTTGGGAGAGGCGCAGGGTTGGGTGCATTTGGGACTCCTGCGTGACATCAGGAAGCCATGACAACCATCAACAACAGCAAAAATTCCTCCAAAAACCTCCAAAGGCCATTGAGAACCCCACTAATGACACATCCTCACACTATCTGTCTTACCCTGATAACGGATATAGGGGCTTGCACTAGATATTTTAATACTGTAGCTCGGTACAAGCCCACCACTGTTTAATACTGTAGCTCTGTACAAGCCCACCACTGTTTAATACTGTAGCTCTGTACAAGCCCACCACTGTTTAATACTGTAGCTCTGTACAAGCCCACCACTGTTTAATACTGTAGCTCTGTACAAGCCCACCACTGTTTAATACTGTAGCTCTGTACAAGCCCACCACTGTTTAATACTGTAGCTCTGTACAAGCCCACCACTGTTTAATACTGTAGCTCTGTACAAGCCCACCACTGTTTAATACTGTAGCTCTGTACAAGCCCACCACTGTTTAATACTGTAGCTCTGTACCAGCCCACCACTGTTTAATACTGTAGCTCTGTACAAGCCCACCACTGTTTAATACTGTAGCTCTGTACAAGCCCACCACTGTTTCCCAAACAGTGCGACCCATTTGTGAGTCGCTGTTACAATCTGACTCACGATTGCAACAAAAGGGAGACACAGGCACAGTTAAAAGTGTATAAAAATATATTTATGTAAAGGTTAACTAACTAAATCGCAAGTATAAGATGTCAGTAAATATGAATGATCATCAGTGTGTAAGCAGTGCAAGTGTATGTGCAGTGGGAATGTTGTAAGGTGTAAACCAAGGCACACAAACAAACAAACCAGGAGAAAAGACTCAGGAGTGAAGGCAGATTGACACTTATACTATAAGTGTCAGTGTTATTATAGGCGTGGGACACGCCAGACTCAGGTGTGGTCCAATCTCACTGACGATCCAACTCCACCCTGCCAATCAGCCCTAGCAGCGGCCATGTTAGGCAGGGTAGGAGAGGGTCGTCATAGTCGCGGACACATTTTTATGGGTTCCTTGATTTCTTTTCCTATAGCCTACATTTAGTTTTCTATTATATTATTTAATTGTTGTTAAATAGTAGTGGGTGTGGGAGATCACATTTCTCTTTGGTCACAGGCTAAAATGTTTTGTAACCACTCACGGCAAATAACAGAGGTATAGTTGATTTAAAAGCTTAGAACTTGTCGCATTGTGACGCAGGAAAGAAAGACGCCTCCAGGTCTGTGACTTATGTATTGTCTGTCTGTCTGTCTGGTAAATGGTGCATTTATATAGCGCCTTTATCCAAGGCGCTTTACATAGATTGTGCATTACATTCACCCATTCATACACCAATTGCGACGGAAGCCATGCAAGGTACCAACCAGCACATCGGGAGCAATTGGGGGTTCAGTGTCTTGCCCAAGGACACTTCGACATGTAGACAGGAGGAGCCGGGATTCGAACCGCCGACCCATGGGTCATTGGACGACCTGCTCTACCTCTTGAGCCACAGTCGCCCCATCATCTGTCTGTCTGCCTGCCTGCCTGCCTGCCTGACTGCCTGCATGCTCTTCCTGGCTACCCTCTTTATCTCGACCCTATCTCGTTCCCTCATTGATTTCTCTATTTTGTCCAATGTCAGCCGCCTCCTCTCTCTCTCAGCCCCTCCCTCCTTCCCTTCCTCCCCTCCTCCATCCATTCTCCTTACCAGAAGTCCTTGCCACCGGGCCAAGATGCCCGCCCGGCTATTTACATTGGAACAAATAAATCTACCTCATCATGCAAGCTTCTCTCTCTCTCTCTCTCTATCTCTCTCTCTCTTTACCATCGTAATCCTTTTAAGCCCCAGCCACGGGAATAAATAAAGAGGAGCAATAAACTCTCTCCTATACTATATCCTCCCTCCCTCCCTTCCTCCCTTCCGCCCCTTCCTCCTTCTGTCCTTTCCTCCATCCATCCATCCTTCCCTGCTTACATCTTCTCCTCCTCCTCCTCCTCCTCCTCCTCTCTCTCTCTCTCTCTCTCTCTCTCTTCCCCTCTACCAATGTCAGATGATGTATTGCTGCCATGGAGCAGGTGCCAGCTTGTGATGTAATGACGTGCATGTCCTCATGTCAACTCTAGCCCCTTGGCACCGTGCATGGGCCATTTGGCGGCCACAGGTTCAACCCAAGTAACTTCAATAAAAGCTTCTTTCTTATTTTTTGTAGAGGCGAGAGTGGCAGGTGCCCCAGACGAGCATATTACTTTCGTTACTGTAAATACGTCTCTCCTGCGTTTTAGGGGGAACACAATAAACAAACTGCTGGCGACGTGAGGGGGCGAGGATTGGACTATAATTCAGAGGGGAAGTTGGATTTATTTTATTTAGTCTGCGAGTAAGTTAACAAAATGTGAATACATTTTTATGGTGTGGCGCCTAATGGCTGAACAATACAGAGGAGTGGTTATGTATGGCTATGGTTCTATGTATGCATATGGACGTGTGTGTGTGTGTGTGTGTGTGTGTGTGTGTGTGTGTGTGTGTGTGTGTGTGTGTGTGCGTGTGCGTGCCACAGTGCTTCCTCTTCATGCCAATGACTCCCAAATTGATATGTACCTCCCCCCAGCCCCCCTGGGGAGGGGGGAGGGGGGGGGGGGGGAGTTACCTAAACATTATTTCCAAAGATATGAAAACAAGTCTAAACAAAGAAAGTTGCTTGTATATTTTCACTAGATTGGGGCCCCGGGCCCTAGACATTTCTCTTTTGGGTGTTGAGCTAAAAAGTCTCTGGGAACCACTGTGTTAACATATTGTATGTTTGGACCAAGAGAAGAATGCACTGTCTAGACTTGGCTTCCACTCGGCTATGCAGAGACTTGTACAATATGAACGATGCACACAGCCACAGAAAACCAGATTCCAACAGAGAGAAATAATCCTGTGAGGTGGCCAAACACCAGAGGAATGTACATTCATCCCTCTGGTCTACACACACACACAATACCAGCGTCCTAATTACCAGAGTCAAGCGGCTCCGCTGCACCTGACTAATGAGTTGAAAAGCTGGCCACAATGCAGCGTGCGTGCGTGCGTGCTTGCGTCAGTGTGTCAATGTGTTGCAGCTATAGCTGCTGTAGAAGCAAAGCTGTGACCCATTAGCCCAACATTTGAGTGGATGTCATGACATACTTTTCATTTGGTCATTAAGGTCCACAGAATGAGTGGTCTGCTTTGCCTGAAACATTGTGAAAAAAAGTTATGTTATTTTTTGTATATATATATTTGTGTATCCAAATTTCATCATGCTTTAAGCAGCATGTGACTAGTCAAACTAGGATTTTTTCATGATTCTGAATCCATTCTAAGCATACATTTTGCACGAAAAAGACATGGCCATAGCCGTCATCACAAATGTGATGAGGTCAGCACATTTGGACACATTATTGGACACAAAAAATTGTGTTTGTTGTCATGATTTGTCACGACAAGAGTTGGCTTTGTCCGCGGCGTAAACGTCTTTAAATAAATACTTTTTGAAAAGTCTATGAGGAAAATGAACGGAGAATCATTTCCTGGGCCCTGGTAGGGGGCGGGACTGCTACGCTCTATAGAGCGTCGCAGTCCCTCCCCCTTTCAGAACAACGAGTGGCCCAGGAAATACTGCTCTATAGAGCAGTGTGCTCTATAGAGCACAATGGGAGTACTGGCCAGGTGCTCCCAGTGCACTGATTAGCAACTCAGAACCTGTAGGTAGCAAAGACATAGGCCTAGGCTACCTAACAAACCACACAGGCCCTAGTGGGCCAACTACAGGGGCTGTGACAGAATATACCAAAAAACATGCACTCTTAGCATATTTTGCTCATGTTTGGACATACAGTAGCAGACCTGCCAACCTGCACACATGTTTTAGTGCAAACCAAGGGGTATACACGTCACCCCCTAAACATGATGCTAGTACGTACGTCACATAGGAACATACATGTACTTGATGCTGAGTGCCAAGCAGGCATTGTGTGCCATTTCTTTATAGTCTTTGGTATGACTCGATTGAACCTCACTCTCAGGGTGGACAGTCAGCCACAGAGCTCAGCTGCATGGTTAACCCATAAACTTTGCAAAATGTCTATTATTTACAAAAAGCAACACAGAGTATACACAAGCAAGTAAGCATATTAACCACCGCTTGTCAGCCTGGCACATTTATTATGCATAAATGGCTGGAGAAAATTGTGGAAACAGTTTTTACCTGTTTAGCAAGTCATTAGCTGTAGCAATTCATTCATGATTCAGCTCCTGTACAGAAGGAAATGCACCTAAACAGCCTCAGCTTTTTTACAGAGTGAAGTTGATTATAGCAGACAGACACGGTTCGTATATGATCTGGGGAAAGAGAGGGTATGCCACCGGAGGGTTTTATTGGCAATGCAAATTAAATAGAACTTGTGAAATAGACACAGTGATGCAAAGGGGAGAAAATTTTAAAAGACTGGACTGCCCAAAATGTATACTGTACCCTCTGCATCTTATTTAGCAACAGGCCTGGGTCCACACAGAAAACAGATTGTGCGATACAACTAAAACATAAAAGGCAAAACAGACTAAATATATAGTTATCAGCTAAATAAGTGAAGTTGCTCTGCATTTAAAACGGAGAAACAATAAGTAATAACGGCACACATACTGTACATGCAGGGTCCGTCTTGAAAATGAGATGCTGCATCTCAAGGGGCTATCACTTGAAAAATCAGTGTCACTTTCACTTGAGTAGTTGAGTAGTATTTGACCAGGACTGAAGTAGCTACTGGGATTGAGTACATTGTCCACCACCACTTGGGCTTAACAGTGATTAAGTGTGTTTAATATTATGCAGAAAGATGTACCGGGTCAAGCCTTGCTTGTGCATATTACAAACAGTATCTCTGGGACTCAAGGTCACAGACGTTCCACTTAATTTGTATTCATACACAGCGTTTACACCATCTGTCTACACAATGAGACCTGAGCCACAGGGGCGGCCCCGGGCATAAGCCAACTGAAGAGCCACTTAAGGCCCCATGGCCACTGGAGGCGGGCCCCTAAGAAAGAAATGAATATGTAATGAACCATTGCATAACCATTGCTGTCTGGCGGAAACCTCATCTCCATGTTCTAACTTTTTATTTATTTTTTAATGAATGTCCCACATGATCATACAGCATCAAAATTAGCACATCCACATGCTCGAGACACAGCACCACAGCAACACCTTTGCTGTTTTTTTATTTGAAGCTTGAAAAGTAACAGTTTAATACAGGGACCACTAGGAGAACATGAATGACCATTATAACAACATCTATGCAAACACAAGGGACTGAGGGTTTAAATAGACACAAGGTTAACCAGACACAGGTGACACTCAAATACAAATCAACACAGGGATTGGCTGGGAAACTAACAGGACACAGGTGGAGAAAACTAACAATCACAGACTAGGCAAAACAGGAAACACTAGGCTCACTATACATAATAAGAGTATATGCTACAACAGACAGATCATGGCACTGTGTATGCACAGTAAAGCAGTGATTATTAAAAAAATATACCACAGGTCGTTTCGAGGAAGCAATCTGATTGGTTGAAACAGCCTTATAGCCGTGGATCAAACGAGCAGCACTCCACACCTAATCAAAACAAAGAATTCAGCTGCTCTGTTTTCCCAGTCGGCTATATGCTAGCTAGTTTCTTGGGACATTTGTGGTTGTAGTGACTACATCTGTCATTAAAAATATGTTTCAGCGATTTTAATAGTTTTAAGGGTAACTGTTGTATAATTGCAATATTACATGAGAGGGTGTGGTTTAACGTGATTATTGCCACTTAAGTGATGCTTGCGGACTACGTATCGTTCCTGACCACATCACTGTCGTGGCAATAATCACGTTAAACCACACCCTCTTGTGTAATATTGCTTAAGTAGATACATTTCCCTCAAACAACCCAGACCAACGCATCCTGGTCTCATCTGGCCTGCCTCTCAAGCTGCTTCCAATAGATTAATCAAAACAAATTGGGTCTTAATCTCTCACTCTCTCTCAGAGCTGTGTGACATTTAAACTTCACAGTCCAGTCCAGTAGGCCTACTGTAACTAAAAAAATAAATTAATAGAATTCAGACACACACACACGCATGCACGCACGCACGCACGCACGCACGCACGCACGCACGCACACACACACACACACACACACACACACACACACACACACACACACAGTATGATCTATCTTTAGGGCGCTTGTATTCCAACAGCCCACACATCTTTCTGCTGTTTGTTCATTGTTGTAGCAGATATGGGAGTGTCTAGTTGTTATGAATTCACTAGCAATGACCACACTATACCAATCAATAGCGTCTAAGAGTGTTTCTTGAAGAGAACCAATTAAAGGAAATTAATGGAAAGGGCGAGGAACTTCGTGTTGAGTCGTCGATGCCAAGTCATCGATGCTGAGGTCAGCCAATGTCGTTGGGAAGCTTCGGCTCCCGGGCACGACGGAGATTGCCTCTGAGATCTAGAAGTAAAATGACTGAAAATGGGAAATACTCCATTAAAGTAAAAGTACAGTACTTGAGTAAATGTACTTCGTTACTTTACACCACTGTCCATGTCCAGTGTTCGCTCGCTCACTCACTAGCTCAGTGGTTCTCAAAGTGGGGTCTAGGGACCCCCAGGGGTCCTCGATTTGGTGGGGGGGGGGGGGGGGGGGGGGCTTGAAAGTAAAAAATACAGGCCACAAATAGTAGTTGCAGTTGAAAGCCATATAATAATAGTCCTGCTGGATAAGATGAAAGCTCAGAGGCAACTCAAATTCTACTCAGGCCCATCAAAACAGGCTTTGGAGTGGGCCTGCTGTGCCAGATTGACTGTGAGCAGTGCAGTGAAATGCCCACCGCCCACCCGCCCGCCCACCAGCCATCCAACACCGAAAAGGTCATTATTAACGATTCAAAGCATTCAAAGCGATTTGAACAAGTACTGTAGCCTGTGAGTAGAGCCGGGCAAACAAGCCAACGGTGTCACTGATAGAGCGGAGTGTGTGACTGTGGGCCTGTGGACAGTTTGATGACGAGATGTAAGTGGACCTTTGGTATTTAGACAGTGTGACACACTCCTCCAGCCTGATTTCTAACTCGGCGTGATGTGAGAAGGCGCCGGCTGCCGGAATTAGCTCGGAACCAAGAGCTCAAAACATGTTGCTTTGCGCCACACATAAAACATGCATGTGGATCTGCTACTGCTACTATGTTTGGGAAAAAACACAAAAAGTTAGAATATGGAGATAAAAGGTTCCTGTCCGGCATCAACGATATATATCCTCTCTCTGTCTCTCTCTCTCTCTCTCTCTCTCTCTCTCTCCAAGAAGGGAGAAAATAAATTGATTATGGTGAATGGGGTTTGCTTGACCCTGCGAATGGAGACCCGTCAAGCCAATCCATTTTGTGTGTGTGTGAGTGAGCTTGTGTGCGTGCGACCGTGCGTGTATTTATGTATACGACCTTGAGAGCTTTGCCTGGCTTTCTGCTGAGTGATTTGTGTGCGCTTCTCATGACTGATGTGTGTGTGTGTGTGTGTGTGTGTGTGTGTGTGTGTGTGTGTGTGTGTGTGTGTGTGTGTGTGTGTGTGTGTGTGTGTGTGTGTGTGTGTGTGTGTGTGTGTGTTACCATGGCAATTAACCCTGCCATATGTTAATATGCAGGGTCACATTCCAGGGGATTATTGGGCTCAACAGAAGCCTCATCCCTCCACGCCGCTTACATATTGTCACTGACGTCAGGCAAGAAACCTTGTATCTCCGTATTTCAACTTTTTGATGCTCTTTAGCAAATTAATGCCCCACTTCGAGTGAAAAGAAGCAAACAAACTCTCAACGCTTTGCATCATCTTGTAAATCGGCCATGTCCCTGTTATTGAAAAACCTCTGGAAGTGAAAGTGGTTAAGTGTGTCTGTGACTTTTATAAATATATTTTTATTCAAATTTTCAGTAATGGTTTTGGACTTACAAGGTTTTCACCTAATAATTACTTCTATTATTGATTCATGTGACATAACCAGTAAGACGCGCTGAGGGCCTGGATGTGTCTGTCTGGGTGACGGCAGACTGCACATGGAGTGTCAGAACAGGTCAGCTCCATCTAATGGTCTTCATGATGCCATGTGATGTCAAGAGGTGTGACCATAATTTATATGGACACATGATGTCACGAGGCGTGACCATATATGGAGACGTGATGTCACGAGGCGTGACCATATAGGCGTGGGTGGCTAACTAACAGACGGACGGACGGACGGACGGACGGACGGGAGATGCAGGTTTTCATAGTAAATAATTAAGACCTATACTGTAAATCCCTGGAACATGTGACGCGTTTAACCTAAACACCATGTGTGTAATAATAAAATGTGTTTATTAATGGTCATACAATACAGTAGAACACGAGTTCACTCAAACACCTCACGAGAACACCTAGTGTTCAAATTCTAAACACCTATAGGACTGACTTTGATTGTAAAAACTAAACACGTTTATGTGTTTAAAAAGTGTTACAGGGATTAAACATGTTCTTCTGTTTATAATCTAAACACTGTGACACGTTTAAAAAGTGTTACAAATATGTGTTTAAAACTGTTTATAACCTAAACGCTTGGGTTTAGTATACGGTCGCAATTATATGCATGTTTGTTACAGAGTTGGCCTGAGTGCTGCATGGTAATATGGACATGACTGGATTACTGTAATATTCTCACTGTTAATTCAACAACCTCTTGGTGTACAAATCCCCCCCCCCCCCCCATCCCTCTCTCTTACACAAACAAACACACACGCTCAGACACGCACGCCACGCACACACTTTTTCTTATGGTCTGTCATGTGGAAATCCTATGTCCAAAACTGTTACTTACGTAGCAGATCTACAATCTCAAAATGTGTCGCTTCACACCATGTTTCAGGCTGGTTGATGTGGTATGCTACTTTTGATACTTTTGTGTGACGCTGCAGTACGATCAAGTATGGCATTATATTTTCGAAAAAACAGAAAAAGTTTAAATGTGACCGACACTGGAGAGAATATCTTATCTTCCTCCTTTCCACATCTTCCTGCCTGTCTATTAGTCTAAAAAATAAAGCATAAACTGTTTTCTTACGTTGCGTGTAACTTTAGAACAAAGAGAAAGTGATGATAACAGAATGGATGCTTCTGTGTTAATATTCCTGTGATCTACTGTAGGCATATACGTACCGTTGTGTCCCAATGTGGACTTTAAAAAACAGGCCTCTCTCTCTCTCTCTCTCTCTCTCTCTCTCTCTCTCTCTCTCTCTCTCTCTCTGTATGTGTGTGTGTGTGTGTGTGTGTGTTAGTTAGAATGGCGTCTGGCTGACTGCCGGTGATTAATTACTTCAAACACAACATGGATGGCAAGGCAATTCTCCTGTGTGTGCATTAGTCTGTGCCCCCCCAACACACACACACACGCCCGCCCGCCCGCACGCACGCCCGCACGCACGCCCGCACGCACGCACGCATGCACGCAAGCACGCACGCACACACATACACACTGGTATTTGCATAAGTATAACACACTGACACACACGCACACATCAGTCATTTGCAGTGAACGTTGTGCATGCCTTGTTGGATGTGTGCTCGCCAGGGGAGGTGTGACATTTCCTGTATCACCCACAAGCGTGTGTTTGATCTCTCAGCTTTCATCTTCTTAGCAAAGAATCTACCTTACTTTCTCTTTCTCACACGATGGCCGTGTGTGTGTGTGTGTGTGTGTGTGTGTGTGTGTGTGTGTGTGTGTGTGTGTGTGTGTGCACGCGTGCGTGTGCGTGAGCACGTGCGCGTGCGTGTGCTTGTGTGTGTGTGTGTGTGTGTGTGTGTGTGTGTGTGTGCGCCTGTGCACAAGCTGACACGGACAAGTCCTCGTTGGCACTCATGCTGTCACGCCGTACAGCCTTCGGGAAACATCGAGCGAACAGTGTGACAGCTTCCGGGGAAACATCGGTGACAGCGAATGTCTCGAAGCTCCAGTCAACACATTTCATATGAACTACAGACAGACAGACAGACAGACAGACAGACAGACAGACAGACAGACAGACGATTCACAGTGCTGCATGTATGTTATGCAATGGAGGAAGTCCAACACCGCCGTGGATGTCTGTAACCCTGACTTTTCAATCGTTTGACAGAGGGTTCCGAAACGACCCAACGATCCTCCGTCGTTCAACTTTTTTCAAAGTGGAAGGAAGGGCACTCCGCATGGCTGGAGTGCAGAAGTGCCCGTGACAGCACAACGTTTGCCGTTTTGTCACATCCCAAGAAGTCACGATAGGCCGTTTGGGGAGTGAGTGAGTGTGTTGCCAGGGAAAGAAAAAGTGTGGTGGAATTCCCCCTCAATCAGCAATTGCAAATGAACGGGGTCAGAGGCATTACAGTAAAATAAAACGGAATCTGTCCTTCCAAGGTTCAAGGTTGTACTTTATTGTTACATCTTGTGTAGAGGTGCATAAGAGTAAAACTTATTTTGGTTTACCTTCAGACAATGTATAGTAGCATAGACAATAATATAACAACAGTAGAATAATAATAAAAACTAAAATTAAAACTAAAACAGAAACATTAAACAAAGGGAGAGAGTGCAAAAAGGAGCAAAGAGAGAAAGAAAAAGAAGATTCAAGAGAATAATCAAATCAAATGTACATGGCAAACTGTACGGAAACTACACCTTTGTCTTTTGCTTCCATGTAGGATCAATATGTTGTTGGTTTGCTGGTTTAGACTGGTCTGTCGATGTAGACTGTTGACTCATCAATAGCCCCTTCAGAGGTCTTATCAACAGGCTCTGTTTCATTTAGTATAGCTGTGGGGACGGCTCAAAGTAACCTTATAATTTCAAGGACGCCCATAACTATGAGAGTGTGAAATTAAGTGGAACCAAATGGACCCTTATTGGTCTGTTTGGTTTCATTTGTACATATCCAGAGGTACACAGCCAAGAAACCATGCTAATTAACTAGTATAATTGGTAAGTATGGAAGTAAGTAAATAGGCATAGTTACAGACTATATCATTCGAAGGCTGTGGAATAGATATTGGGCTTGAGAGGCTATACATCGCTGCATGGTTACCTGAGCTTGTACATGTTCCGACAGACACGTGCCACAGAGTCTTTGGGAATAAAACAAATTAAATAAAAATCGAGCAGTATGTCTGGTCGTGGCCTGCTAATACACCCGTAGAGCTTTAATAAACACTATGCACTCCAAACATGCATATCGTTTTAGTAGGTCAGGCCTGAGGGCTGCATGGTGATATGAACATGTCTGGATTACACACATTCTCACTGTTAATTCAACTGGGAGTGTACAAATAAATGCCCCTCTCTCTCACCCTGTCTCTCTCCACACACGCGCACGCACGCACGCACGCACGCACGCACGCACGCACGCACGCACGCACGCACGCACGCACGCACGCACGCACGCACGCACGCACACACACACACACACACACACACACACACACACACACACACACACACACACACACACACACACACACACATTATCTGTTATAAGAAATATAACATAATGCTGATTTCCTCTGCACTCACAGCAGACAGCAGAATAAAGCCATCAGGATAGAGCTCATCTGTCTTTCTCTCCATGCCTCCAACCCTCCCTCCCTCTCCCCCCCCCTCTCTCTCCACCCCCTCTCTCTCTCTCCCCTCTCTCTCTTTCTCCTCTTTCTGCTTGTCTCTCAACCCCTTCATTGTTTCGTATTTGTCTCTTCCGTCGATGTCTGGCTGTGTCCCGTCTGTCAATGATCTCTCGGTGTCTCTATCCACTCCCATCCAATCTATGTGAATGTTGTACTGTCAGCCACTTGTCACTCTCTCTCTCTCTCTCTCTCTCTCTCTCTCTCTCTCTCTCACTCCCTGTCTTTTGTCCTTGTGAAATAATAATAAGCAAATGTGCAGCCAGATGGAAGGAGGGTCGGAGGTTGAGGAAATGGAGTGATGAGCTAGTACAGGAGAGGACAGAGAGGTGAGGTGAGGAATTAAGTCGGAACGGAGATGTTTCAGGAGATAAACCGAATGAAAAGGAGCCGACAACAGTAGGCAAACTCGCAGATAATTATACAAAGCAAAGGGATTCGTTCTCAGACAAAGAGAAGTTTGGTTCAAAATGGCATTTACAGTAGGCTACTTCATGTAAAAATAAAGAGAGAGAGAAAAAGAGAGAGAGAGAGAGAGAGAGAGAGAGAGAGAGAGAGAGAGAGAGAGAGAGAGAGAGAGAGAGAGAGATGCACGCACGCACACACACACACACACACACACACACACACACACACACACACACACACACACACACACACACACACACAGAAGAATGTAATTTAAAGCAGAGCCACCCCGATGAATTCAATAGTGCAGTTTATTGGCAGCCGAAATAATGCTTTCCTCTGCATTGCACAGTCCATAGCTCTGACATTATAAACCCGTCACACAGACACACACACACACACACACACACACACACACACACACACACACACACACACACACACACACACACACACACACACACGGACGGACGGACACACACACACACACACACACACACACACACACACACACACACACACACACACACGGACGGACGGACGGACGGACGGACACATGGACAAACACTATGCATCTTGACTAGATGCAGTATAGTCAATAAGATCGTCTTGATAAGCAACCTACTGGTGGTGATTATCGGTTGATCACATTCGAAGCAGGTGTTTGACATAGACGATAATGAATGTATAACAAGAGCCCAGGACACTGGCATATCTGCGGAAATCACAACCCTGAGACAAACAACTGTGTGTGTGTGTGTGTGTGTGTGTGTGTGTGTGTGTGTGTGTGTGTGTGTGTGTGTGTGCGTGCGTGCATGCATGCGTGAAAAGAAGTGTCTTGGCAGAGCTTGTATAGATGCAAATGACTCACGCTGGCACAAGTGTTAAAAACTGACAGATTCCATAAAAGGCGTCTCTGCTACACCAGGTGGACCTCGAGAATGAGAAGCATGCATTTTTAACACATACCTGGACTAGCCTGTATTTTTCCAAATGGCTTACGATTAATTTGTTGCGGTCTTCTTTGATGGATTTGTTTTGACACACGGTTCCACCGTTCCAGTAATCAGGGAGAGGAGATGGAAGCTTTCTGATGGCAACAGTACTGTGATCACTGTTGCCATGTCCGCGTATTGTACGCGACTTTGAGCTTGTTTTTCTGTAAAGTTCTTGTAAATATTGGTAGTTGTGTTTGCATTTTATTAATTTTTTCCAAGACAAGACCTGGTTGCTTACTTATCTATAGCATCTGGCAACACTGACTGGGATTCCTTATCCCACAGAGAGGAGTGTTGGACTTGACGGAAGCTGCATCCGATAAACTACTTTCCAATTGGCTTTGTAAACACTATGCAGATGGCATTATAATAATTTCGAACAGTTCACTATTTGGGACATTTAGCAGACATGCTCTTATTCAGAGTGATTTGAGCCTCAAGTTATACTCGCTCTCGCTCAGTCTGACACTGTCACTTCCTAAAAAAGAAGAAAACAAGAAAAAAGACACTGGTAAGAAGATGTGCTTCCAAAACAAAACAATTACATAACATTTAAAATGGTGTTATGGTGTAATGGTGTTAACACTCAAAAATATTTGCACATTTTACATTAATTTTAAAGACATATTGCTAAATTTTAAATACACATATGTCAGTGCGCTACATACATATTTTTAAACCATGCATGTATTGACAACTAATGCATTTGACACACATAGGACTGGAAGACCGATATGCTTTCTATGGCATAGGCAGCTCCTGGCAGGATCTGCCGGCAGAAACTAGACGCACCTGTAGCAGATGAGCCTGAATTATTAAAGAGACGGAGAGAGAGTGTTTGTGTGCGCGCACGTGTGTGTCAATTGAATACGGCTGCAGACCATCAGTAATTAGCAGATACAGAGAGACCCGTTCACGCTACTGTATATGCAGAGGCGCAACACGGACCGAACGCTAGGGGGGATATAGAGCGAGAAATCCTTCCCCCACGTCCCCCCCACCACCCTAGCGGAGGGGGGATGGGGGGTCTAACCACAAAAACGTGGGGTTATGGTTAGGGTTTGGGGTCGGACTACAGAGAGGTTGTTCCAGTGACTCAATGCACATACAAAACTGCGTTTTGGCACAGTTATTATTATTATTATTATGAATTACCTGGCTGTGATTCCTAGTGTTAAACCCATGCAACTCGAGAGGAAAGAAAACCTGGCTGCAGCTTACCTGGTGTTGACAGTTGTGCTTTCATTAGCGGCGTCGATCTCCTCCTTTCCCCATAAATCCCAAAATGGTGTAATATAATAATAATATAATTCCCAAAGTGGGGTCCGGGGACCCCCAGAGGTCCTTGAGCGAGTTCCAGGAGGTATAGCTACATGATAGTTTGGAACCAAATGGACCCTTCTGGCATGTCGCTCTCAGTTTTTTTTATTAACATTGATTTTACATTATCAATTGGAGTCCCACAGCTAGAAATGGCATTAAAATAGGGTCCGTCCGTCATTTTTCGCGCAGACGAAATGAAAGCCTGGGTATCGAGACTATCCGTAGCCTAATGACAAATTAAGCATGTCAAACTGTATAAATCTTCTCTTATGGGGGTCCTTCTCTTCTCTTCAAATGGGGGGGGGGGGGGGGGTCCGCGGGCTATTACGTGTCCATTCGGGGGTCCTTGAAACGAAAAGGATAAAGCTTATCCATTCATCTCAATACATGTCTTACCAAAAGTGGTGCGTGACACCAAAAGTGGTGACCTATTGAATCATGTTCCTGTATTATTAGAGTCATTACAGAGTGCAAAGCACATTGGGTCACTGATGGCGGTGTAACAACTCCCAAAATTCCGACAACAGTAGAACGGGCCAAACCATTTTGGGATTTGCACAGGGGTGGATCAAATATATGCTTCAAAATATATCGCGTTTATGAACGCAGGATTTCAAAAGTATTACTCCTAAGATAACTTTGGAGCCAGGGGGATACAGGAAGGGACCCCTCCAGCCAGGGGGGACCCCCTAACTCATTTGGGGGGGACCAATGTGACGCTGGCAGGGGATTCGTCCCCTGCGTCCCTGCGGTTATTGCGCCCCTGTGTATATGTCACAATTGAATGGGTTTTTGCCCAGACTTTTCTTCTTCTTCCTGGAAATAAAAACGTCTGGGTTTCCGAGGATAGACTTCCAGTAAATGATTCATGTCTGCATGATGTGACATCAAGTATTTTGGACTTGGTCTTGGACTTGGGTGTAGACTGTAGCTAGTGGTGACCGCTATCTATTTATAGCACTCTGGTCTGCTCTTCTCTTGTCTGTCTGTCTGCTAAACGACGAGAGCAGAAACAAAACAGCAGGAATGACTTCAATTAAACTACACTTCAGTACACACTACACATAACTCATATTCCGTTTAGGAGGTCAGGATCTCCCCCCCCCCCCGGCAACAAACACTTCATGTTGGAGCTTAGTGGAGCTTGTTGATTAATTAGTACGACAAAAATATGCTGCTGGATGAAATGTTTTGATGTTTGTGCGAACGGCTGTTGTAACGTACAGAGAGAGAGAGAGAGAGAGAGAGAGAGAGAGGTGTGTGTGTGTGTGTGTGTGTGTGTGTGTGTGTGTGTGTGTGTGTGTGTGTTTATCTCTCAGACAGTATTTGACTATTTCTAACTTTGTAACCTAGTTTTTTCGAAGTTGCAACTACCTTCTTTCCCTTTTACTTGTACATT
>NC_139702.1:18652163-18662163 GCF_964188405.1 Protomyctophum parallelum | reverse complement strand
CAACAGCGTAAATCTATTGGCCGAGCCAGGCCGACCGTCACTTCAGGCTGGGAGGGATGGGATTGTCAATCACTAGTAGGCTAGCACAGTTAGCATCGGATATTTGCACTTTATGGCTTAATACGGTATTAAAAAATGATGAATTTCTATAGAATATCTTAGTTACAATGAAACTGAGTTGATGCGTTTTTTTAAGAGTAACTGTTGCGTTGTGGCAGAGTCAGGCAAACCACCAAGCACCTTAATTGTGTCCCCATCTATGATGCCTTCTCCCGGGCAGAATTTCGGGTTTACATCCCCTCATTGCCCTGTCCTGTCATAACCACCAGCTCCAAGTGAGGTAGCAAGAAATAAGCATAAACAAACTATTCCATATGAACAATGTTGGTAAAACGCTAATCATGACGTGCTATAACCGCCTCGCATTTGTAACTGAACGCCACGGACTGAACGGGTCGTTCACGGAAGTGAATAGGTTCATTTCATTCACCAAAAAGAACCGGTTCATTTGATTTGTTCGTTCATGAACGACACAACTGTAGTTGGAGAAGACTATTTAAGGCCTTCAAACACCTCTGGTCCATGGCAGCATTTTCAGTAATGCCGTCCACCCCACCCACCCACACATGCATTGTGTTTTGTTCCTTGTATTAGTTAATTTGTGTCTTTAGTCATGTTATGGGAGAGCACTGGGCTAGTATACAAAAATAAAGCCACTGCTCTTGGGCCACTGCTCTTGGGCTACTGCTCTTGTTAGTATATAGAGAATATACCGGTATATAGGCTAAAATATAAAGGTTTAGGACGATGGTAAACATGGATGGATGCAGTGAACGAAAGAGAACTGATGGTAAACATGGATGGGCGGCGGTGGCTCAGGGGTAGAGTGCCTGCATGGATGGTAACCGTAAGGTTGCCAGTTCGAACCCAGAGTTACTGTCGAAGTGTCCTTGAGCAAGACACTGAACCCCTAATTGCTCCCGATGTGCTAGTTGGTGCCTTGCATGGTTTCCGCTGCCATCAGTGTATGAATGTGTGTGTGAATGGGTGAATGTAATGCACAATCTCTGTAAAGCGCCTTGGATAAAGGCGCTATATAAATGCACCATTTACCATTTACCATTTATGGATGCCGTATAGGGAACAAAAGGCGTAGGCGAGAGAGTGAACATGAATTGATGCGTCGGGGAACGAAAGGGTAGCAGAGTAGCGGGATATGTCTCTGTGGTACATAATACATCTGGCATCGCAGATGTTTGGTTGGTCCAGAAGGTTCAATAATGAATGCCATCATCCCCAGAACCACCCTCGTGTACAATGCCTCTCAGCACGGATCAGAGATTTGCTCAACAAGGCAATGTGTTTGCTGGTGTTTTTAGGAAATAGGGCTCTGTTTGTTCATGTTTGAGATTAAATTAAGAAGTGGTCGAATCCACATGAAAGACACAGCTCGGAAGGGCAAAATTAAATATTTGGTGAGAAGAAAATGAAAAAAGGGACAAGCATGCTCTTTAATGGAATGGTTCTCAAAGTGGGGTACGGGGGACCCCCAGGAGTCCTTCAAGGGAATTCTCTCAGAAAAAGTAGTTAATTGAGCATCACAATACTTTTTGTTGGCTATTCAAAAATAGCAGATATTTTTGAATCTTTTTGAGATTCTGTTTACATATTTGAATATTTATTTTCTTTTTTTTAAGTGATTTTAAAATCATTACGTTTGAATACTTGAATACTTTGGTATTAGCAGCGGATCTTAAACGTTTTCATGTCAAGGACCCCGTGGCCGTGGACACCCATCTGAATAGGTTTTGTGGTTTTGTGGCCGTGGACACCCATCTGAATAGGTTTTGTGATGAACTGATATGTATTTGGCCGTGGACACCCATCTGAATAGGTTTTGTGATGATGTGATGTGATGATGTGATGAACTGATATGTATTTGGCCGTGGACACCCATCTGAATAGGTTTTGTGTATTTGGCCGTGGACACCCATCTGAATAGGTTTTGTGGTTTTGTGGCCGTGGACACCCATCTGAATAGGTTTTGTGGTTTTGTGGCCGTGGACACCCATCTGAATAGGTTTTGTGGTTTTGTGGCCGTGGACACCCATCTGAATAGGTTTTGTGATGAACTGATATGTATTTGGCCGTGGACACCCATCTGAATAGGTTTTGTGATGATGTGATGTGATGATGTGATGAACTGATATGTATTTGGCCGTGGACACCCATCTGAATAGGTTTTGTGTATTTGGCCGTGGACACCCATCTGAATAGGTTTTGTGGTTTTGTGGCCGTGGACACCCATCTGAATAGGTTTTGATATGTATGTGGCCGTGGACACCCATCTGAATAGGTTTTGAACTGATATGTATTTTGCCGTGGACACCCATCTGAATAGGTTTTGAACTGATATGTATTTTGCCGTGGACACCCATCTGAATAGGTTTTGTGATATGTATTTGGCCGTGGACACCCATCTGAATAGGTTTTGAACTGATATGTATTTGGCCGTGGACACCCATCTGAATAGGTTTTGAACTGATATGTATTTGGCCGTGGACACCCATCTGAATAGGTTTTGATATGTATGTGGCCGTGGACACCCATCTGAATAGGTTTTGTGCCAGACCCAGGGACTAGAGGCTGATCGGATTCCCGATTCCCGCAGGATTCCCGCGGGATGGGATTACATTCTTTATTAATCCTGGCATTGGAACAGGATGGGAATGAAAAGTCAACAGGAGCGGGCAGGAGTGGGAATGACCTCGTTATATTACCACAGATGACCTGTTCCTGGTACCATCTCTTTTGAATTACAACTGATTGAAACATCTAAAAATAACACAAAATCGATTGGCATTGTCTTCCCCAATGACTAATTTATCTAATTAAAACAAAGAAACAACGGGAGCGGGATGGGATCGGGAGTCATTCTACCAGGAGTGGGACGGGATGGGATTGATTATTTTATGGCCAGGGATTGGGACAGGGTTGTTTCTGGGGGAGTGGGATGGTGGGAGTGATAATCCACTTATCTTTTTAACAGTCTAAATCCATTCAACAATTTCACACACGCACGCACGCACGCACGCACACACACACACACACACACACACACACACACACACACACACACACACACACACACACACACACACACACACACACACACTGCAATTACCCCAGGAGGCGTGGGCAGCACAGGTTTTACCCCCTTGGGCACTAAGTGTTGACCTTTAACAACCCACAGCTGGCCCCATGCAGCTTCTTTGACCAATTCCTTTCAAATTACTTCATCAACATCTCTCTCTCTCTCTCTCTCTCTCTCTCTCTCTCTCTCTCTCTCTCTCTCTCTCTCTCTCTCTTCCTGTTCTCCTCCGCTTCATCATCTCTGACACACACACACACACACACACACACACACACACACACACACACACACACACACACACACACACACACACACACACACACACACACACACACACACACACACACACACACACTTTGCACCGAGTGCCAAAAACCCATTTCATGTATGGAACTCATAATTGATAATAAATTGCATCTGACCGTATGAAATGTGGATTTCAAGATTAATGTATTCATGAAAAAGAAAAAGGTTAATTTAAATGTTAATTTAAATATGAAATGAGTCGGCAGACCTCTGGGCTGGCCCTGCGGTGCACATACTGTACAGGTTACCCCTGGACACTGTCAAATCCTTAGTGTTCACTTCAATCTGAGAGTGTACAGATGGTCCAGCTAATCCACCCCCAGCACCATTTGGGTCCATTTGTACACAAGTTACAGGTCCATTAGGTAACCGAGTTAAAGTCCACGTGTCCACGCACGTGTCCCACAACCCTTTTGGTGTTTTAAGCATTATGTTATACTTTAGCAGCTATTGGAAAATAGCAGATCTACAAGCTTGTATAGATCTGCTATTTTAGAAATATCTTGAAAATGTGGCACAAATCTTTGAATATACAGTATATTCTTTCAGGGGTGCCTGTAACAACATATTTTCAGATGTGGCTTGGCGGCCAATTTCATATCATTTCATATAATAGTTTGAGAGCCACTGATATAGACACAATGGTTTTTCAGAAAACTGTCAGAACCTTATAAGGAATAATGAGCATTCCATTACAAAGAATCTCAACCTCGTTCAACTAAACGTTACTTGAAAGAGTTTTTGTATGAACGTCTGGTTATTTGGGCAGGCTAATAATGCATAGGCCTTACATATAATACACTGTTCACTGTATTAGGCTACATGATGCCAGCATAGAGTCACTATTCTTCCAATTTCCATCACTTTCCCAAACGCTCTCTCCTACAGGGTCACTGTGCTTGTATAGGTATATCCTCGTGGACCAGCTCAGTGGCCTTGTGGTTAGAGTGTCCGCCCTGGGAGGTCGGGATTAGATTCCCAGTGAACGCCTTTCGGCCTAGTGGGACTTCCTCAGCGGTTCTATCTTGTATATCATCGAGCCTTGTACCTGTATAAGGATATTCTGTCTAACTTGGAGTGTTGTCTTTTTCTTCTCATGCTCTGCCTTTATGTTGGTCTCACGACTCGTAGTTCGTAAATCCTTTCATTTTGCACAAGTTGCAAAAGAGACTCTTGCAGACTCTTCTGAGCCAGCTAAATCATGGGTTATACTTCGTTGTGTATACTACGATGGTGTTGTGCGTGCGGAGAGCAAAGGCGAGATACAAGATAGTAGTAGTGCTACAGTATGCATTGTGAGCTTGTAGATCAGCTATGTTAGCCTCAATAGTGGTATGAAGAGGCATATATCAGGCAACAGGCCCTATGTGAGTCTCCTGTTTGTGCTGTGAACGAGAAACTGTGCAGGAACGCTGCGAACGCACGCACCTGGCTATCAAAAACTCTTACGATATCGTGGAGCATTGGAGCAAGGCAGTGTGTGTGTGTGTGTGTGTGTGTGTGTGTGTGTGTGTGTGTGTGTGTGTGTGTGTGTGTGTGTGTGTCTATCCTGGGAAGGATCATCATCATTTTTCGACCACGGTCGAGATCATGGATTTCACAATGTCACGGTGGCAGAATGACTGAACCCAAATGCAGAGGGAAGTTCAAAATAAACTTATTTATTGAAGCACAAGGCAGTTGACAAACAAAAGACTCTAACTTCAAGCTCAGGAAAATCCAAAATGCATAACAAAGTCCAAAACTAAAACAAAGCACTAGGCAAAACACAAGTCCAGAAAAAGGCAAACCTTACAGACTGAGAACAAGGATTTCCAGGTACAGAGGAACACTGAGATGAGCACCGGACACTGATTTATGTTATGACAGTTAGTTTGTGCAAGGAGTCCAGTATTTATAGGTGGTGGGTTGATTGTAGCAGAGTTCACAGGTTTGTAATTGGCTGGGCTGATGAGAGTGGAACCAGGTGTGTAACTAGGACTGAGGGCTGCAATGGGAAGTGGGAGTGGCCGAAGTGGAAAGACAGACACAACTGGGCAGAGGGAGAGATACAGAAAGAGGGGAATAAACAGGCAGAGGGCCAAACCATGACACACAATGCCACGCCAGTCCTTCATTGCCATCCCCAGTTATTGCTTACTGATGCCTGTGTCCTATAGCGATGACATCAGGGAACGACAGTTTTCTACCTCTGGTCTGCTTTGAGGCAGGACTCCAGAGAAGAAGGGAAGATATAACCTCATTGTCAGCTATGTAGCAGTGGCCGGCAAACTGTGTTCTTCTGGATCGGACTAGTGAAGAAACACGGGGAAGGTTGCCATATATTTGATTAGTCGATGGGTGGCTCTTCCAAGACATATTTTGCGCTCTCATTAGAAGGCGGGTGTAAGTGCCATCCAACCGTTTCAATAGTTTCTTTGAAAGTGTCCATGTCTCGGAGCCATAGAGTAGAATCGGCTCAATGGTCGTCCTAAATATTTTTTACTTTTAACATTTTACTAAAATGCATGTCATTGTAGGCTGACCAGGCCATACCCTTCCTAGTTTGAAAGTCCTTTTGGGAAGAAGATATATGAACCCAAATACTTGTAGTCATCAACCTGTTTCAGAGGAGTGTTGTTAAGTGTTTTTATAATGTGGTTATTGTTGGATTTGCATATATTTACGTATTCAGTTTTCGTCTCATTGAGATAAAGACCAACACAGTTCAAGAGACTGAAGGAGAGCCTGAGCGTATTCCAATGATTGACTGATAAGCGTGATGTCATCAGCGAAGTCAGTGTCGGTTAGGTATTTAGCAGGATGACGAGAGCTTCTCCTGACCTATAGGGTTTAGTTGGTAGCCCTTATCATTAATAGTATCAACTGACATACAGTTGGGAAGACAGTCCCCCACACAGAACACATGTAGAGTCCACCTGTATGGACTATGGAGGCAGCTGTGGCTAATAAACAGCTACGGTGGATATGACACACCATCCGCATGACTGAGGCCAACTGCACGACGCAAAGCGTGCCGCCGGCAGACACAAGTGGCACTATGAGGACTATACTAAAGTCCTACTGGAGGGCACTGCCATCAGCCCCACGCAGTTTGAAACTCTGGCACATGAGCGCTCAGCCTGCCGGGTCACCACCTGTTCCAGGGCAATCTCACACAGGAGGTCCGAGAGACGTGCTCAACGGCATCAGAGGGAAGCCGGCATTCCTCCAATGTCCGGGCTCCGCCTGCGGACGGATGTGCAGTTCACGCATCGGCCTCGACAGCCACATCAAGGGGCATCAGCGGCAACGTGTGTGTGTGTGTGTGTGTGTGTGGGAGAGAGAGAGAGAGAGAGATCAAGGCACATCTCACACGCACATCTCTCCCAGCTAACTGCCATGTATCATTAGAATGTCAGCATAGAAAGCAGCTACTCAAGTTTGTGTGTGTGTGTGTGTGTGTGTGTGTGTGTGTGTGTGTGTGTGTGTGTGTGTGTGTGTGTGTGTGTGTGTGTGTGTGTGTGTGTGTGTGTGTGTGTGTGAGAAAAGTCAATGTTGACAATGTTGAACCGCACATGTCAACTAGAGAGAGAAAGAGAGAGAGAGAGAGAGAGAGAGAGAGAGAGAGAGAGAGGGACTGCCTGTGGATATTGATAAGCTAGCTATATGATTCACTTGCAGCTACACTCAAGCACGCACGCACGCACGCATTCACACGCACACACACACACGAAGATGAGTAGCTATAGCTGCTTTCTATGCTGACAGTCTAATGATACATGGCAGTTAGCTGGGAGAGATGTGCGTGTGAAGTGCCTTGATCACTCTCTCTCTCTCTCTCTCTCTCTCTCTCTCTCACACACGCACGCACTCTCACACACACGCACGCACACATGCACGCACACACGCACACACACACTAATCTTTTGGAATAAATCAATGGGTTTTCATTAAAGGAGAGTCGATAAATCTAGGGATAATCGCAGTTTAGGTCATCATGAAAATGTGTGTGTGTGTGTGTGTGTGTGTGTGTGTGTGTGTGTGTGTGTGTGTGTGTGTGTGTGTGTGCGTGGTTGTGTGTGTGTGTGTGTGTGCGTGAGTGTGTGTGAGTGAGGGGGGGGGGAGTACGCAGTGGATCAAGGTTGAAGTGCCGAATGGGTGATTGCATCTTTGGAAGAAGATTATATTTCAGCCCAATGTTCTCTGTCTCTATCTGAACATGTGTGTGTGTGTGTGTGTGTGTGTGTGTGTGTGTGTGTGTGTGTGTGTGTGTGTGTGTGTGTGTGTGTGTGTGTGTGCGTTCGTGCGTGCGTGCGTGCGTGCGTGCGTGCGTGCGTGCGTGCGTGCGTGCGTGCGTGCGTGCGTGCGTGCGTGCGTGCGTGCGTGCGTGCGTGCGTGCGTGCGTGCGTGCGTGCGTGCGTGTACAAAGTGCATCAATTGCTTGCGGGTCCCCAGGGTTCCAGATAGGAGGAATGGATGGAGGCAAGTTGCTCTATAGATAATCCTACAGTACTTATCTACTTGTGGTCGATTCAGAGACACCTGGATGATGGGTGGGGACTTGGAGACCCCTGGATGATGAGTGGGGACTAGGAGACCCCTGGATGATGGGTGGGGACTTGGAGACCCCTGGATGATGAGTGGGGACTAGGAGACCCCTGAATGATGGGTGGAGACGAGGAGACCCCTGGATGATGGGTGGGGACTAGGAGACCCCTGGATGATGGGTGGGGACTAGGAGACCCCTGGATGATGGGTATATGGGGACTAGGAGACCCCTGGATGATGGGTGGGGACTCGGAGACCCCTGGATGATGGGTGGGGACTAGGAGACCCCTGGATGATGGGTGGGGACTCGGAGACCCCTGGATGATGGGTGGGGACTAGGAGACCCCTGGATGATGGGTGGGGACTCACTTAATGACAGTTAATTGAGAGTTTTTTGGACTATAACAATTCTAAACGTATATTATTTTAAAAACAGGGAAACTAACATGTGCTATCCAAATAAATTCAGAAAATTTCCCAAAAATCATTTAATAAAGAAACATGTTATTTGTACAGTGCAGGATTTGTCTCCGTTCATGGGCAAGAAACAGAATCAGCTTTATTGTCACATCACATCTTTACAGGTCATTAAAAGTGTGTAATTTTTAAAATCTTTGTGCATAGTTCACATTGTGTCATTTTTCCAAGAAAAACAAAGAAAGGGAAGAAGAGTAAGGAGGTCAGGCAGGAAAAGAAAAAGAATGTCAGCGCTTTTGCCACAAAAGGTACCTGTAGAGGGTTTTCTTTTTCGCACAACCGAAATTTTCGGGTTAATGAGGCTAGCCTGCTTCATATTCAGCCAGTGTTCACGTTTTGCAGTTTCAGCTGAGATTGGCTAACTTTTAGCTATCTGTATAGGCTCTATGCAGTCATATTGGAAAGAAATTGGGGGAACTGCCCGCAATTGCGACATCCTAAATGGTCCCTACGGATGTGTAACTTGGAGAATGTATATGGAACCGGGTCCATTTGGTTTATTTGTGCACTCAGAGTTACGGGGCTCCATGAAATGAAAAGGTTTGAGAGCTAGTGTGCTACACTAAATGGAACAGAGCCTTAATTAGCATCATCGGTAACACCTGTGAAGGAAGTAATTGGAAGGAGCCCAATTTCTTTCCAATATGGCTGCTGTGCATAGAGCCTATTACTGAACTACTAGCTAATGTTGGACTTAATTTCCAGTGCCATGCCATTAGTCCAGTGGACCAATTAATGGGCCGGGCCCATGCCAGGACCTCATGCACATTTAATCGGCATGCCAGAAAAGCAAGGCAAAGTAGAGGAAAGCACAGAGGATTTTTTTGAGTGGTGCAACCACTCCCTTACGGAGCTATGTGGGTGGGTGGGTGGGTGCCTGGGTCTGAGCACGAAAACAGCATGGCTGTTTTTCACCACCTGTGCGCAACATAACACACACAAACACACACGCACATGTTAACTGTATGATGATTTCAGGTGTGCCAGTACAGTACAGTGACAGTACACAGTACAGAGGGTATACAGTAGAGGGACCCCCACATGGTAACTCTGTCATTTCTCAACCGTTTCCGACATGGAGCAGCTCTCCAGATTCGGCCCGGCCCCCTGAGCACGTTTCTGGGGGTCTGGATGTTCTGGGGACCCCCCCGAGGACTCCTGGAGACCCCCACATGGTAACTCTCTCATTTCTCTACCGTTTCGGACATGGGGCGGCATGCCGGAACCGGGCCGGCACCCTGGTCGTGGTCATGTGGGTCTGGAACTTCCAGGGACCCCCACACGGAGGGTGAGATTTTTTTTATTTTCAGTCAGCTCAGAAAGCTGCTCCACCAGCTAATGTTACTACTAACCAAGAGGTAGCTTCTGGATAACTGCTGTTCATTTGCATGTAACTGAGGATATTTACACTTTATACACCTTTACACTGTGGCAGGAGGAGAGAGATCCTTATTCCAAAACATAAATAAAATATAAATATCAAAACATGTGTTTTGCAAAAGTCAGCCCTTTTATAGCGCATCCTGGTGGCGC
>NC_139702.1:18639663-18647163 GCF_964188405.1 Protomyctophum parallelum | reverse complement strand
ACACACACACACACACACACACACACACACACACACACACACACACACGTGTGGTTCGACCTTGACTCATCTCTTGGTTGTGGTGAGCAGCCTGTTCCTCGCTCTCTTACCACCTGTAGATCCTTATCTGGTTTACTGCAGATAGGAGAGAGAGAGAGAGAGAGAGAGAGAGAGAGAGAGAGAGACAGAGAGAGAGAGAGAGAGAGAGACAGAGAGAGAAGAGGGATAAAAGGGAGGCGACAGGAAGAGAGAGAGAGGTAGAATAAGAAGAGAAAGGGATGAAAAAGACCGTTAAGGGAACAGAGCGGACGGAGAGACTAGGTGGGTGAATGAATAAAAGATTGGAAGCCTGCAATAATGGAGAGCGAGAGAGAGATGGACAGATAGATGGGGAACGCCTATGTCCTACATTAGATTGTCTGCTGTAGGAAACGTGTGTGTGTGTGTGTGTGAGTGTGTGTGTGTGTGTGTGTGTGTGTGTGTGTGTGTGTGTGTGTGTGTGTGTGTGTGTGTGTGTGTGTGTGGGTGTGTGTGTGTGTGTGTGTGTGTGTGTGTGTGTGTGTGCACGTGTCCTCTCTGTCCTAGTAGTTTTTAATAACTGAAATGCAGTCTGAAGCTCTTGCATTGCCTGTATCGTCCCTGGTTGGCCAATCTCCATTTTTGCGGAAGCAATTGGCTTCCAAAAGGAGTGGGTATAGTATAGGACCTAAGAAATAAATTAAACAATGTGCAAAAACTTTAATGGTAAAAAGAAGATGTTCCGCCGTCTCATCAAACACTTTCCGTTTGGTCTCATTTGTCCCAATAAGTCACTATAGGCTGTTTAGGGAGTTAGAGACATTTTTACAGTCTTCAGTATACGCCTGTCATGCATCTGTACATTGTATTACAAATGCAAAATCCCTTTAATCATAATCATTTGGTGGGCTGGACATCATTGACCACAGGCAGACAACAGCACAGGCTTATTTTAACTATGAAAAGTGAGGCTGGGTAAACTTCCAGTGGAACTATAGCTCTGGTGTAGTCCCCATCTCTCTACGCTGCTCAAGTGGTAGATTTGTCACATGTTCCCCGCTGGGTTCGGACAGATCTGATGAAAGCAGCAGTTTCCTGCTGTGCTCCTTGGCTGGCCGTGGAATTAATCTACAAAAGAACATCTAAAATTAGACACGTTTATATATCCGTTGTTGAATTTAAGGGGTTCATAAAGGATGTGCTGATGGAGGCATGTGGTTGTATTTCTTGAAGGGCTACTTCATGTTTGAATAGCTGCTCTTCTCTTTTATGGTGGATACTTGGCTGCACACAGCATTGTGTGCAGCGGGGGTCTTCAGGCCAAGGACCCCTTATCTAAAGTGATGAATTAAATTGAATAACATTGTGTTGCAGATTATGTCCTAGATAGTTTCATCTGTTTGAAATCACTATTGCTCGTTTACACAATATCTTTTCTATATTTTTATATTATTAATATGTTGGATTTATGTATGTGTATGTTTAGACATTTAACCTGCTAAACCCTCAATACTTTAAGTTGACCTTTGGCACATGGCCTGCTCTTTTTTCATCTACACCAAATCTCTTTGCTGAAAATAGCTGATCTACAAGCTCACATAGCTTCGCACTGCGGCACATTGTAAGCTTATATATATATGTTCCCCCCAGAATAATGCAAAATATATAAACACAAATATTTGGCGGCCCTCCTGTGGTTACCCTGAGCACGCCCCTTTTGAAGACCCATGATGTACAGTAGACTCGTTTTCTTTTGTATGGCTTCCTTTGACCAGGTCTCTTATTCTTTCCGATAAGATTTACATGTAGGTAAAAAAATTAGATAAAAGGGTTACGGTTATGAACACTTCTTCTACTATGAAAGCACGTTGACCATAACCAGAATATTTTTGAATTACTTGACTTTGTCACACTCACAATGAATTCCACCCACTTCTTTACAACATGCAAACCTGTGATGTGACGGTTCTGATCCACATGCCGCTGGATATATCATCTAGACTAGAGATAAATTGACCCCGGGTTTCACAATCTAGCCACGAGCGCATTGCTTTTACATGAAAGGGGACAGTGTTTAGTGTTTACAGCATTTTCTGACCAATCACACAAACATGGACCTAATCTTTTGGCAACAGAGCGGCATATTACACAAAACGAAGAGCACATAACATATAATATTACACAGATACAAACAATTCCAATGCATAATCCAGGCCTAAAAGCAAAACACAGTTGCAGCTGCCAAATTTGAGGAGAGGCAGCTGGCAAAAGACGTGCCAGCTGTGTGCGTGTTTAAATTAACAGGCTTACCGTACAATATCACTGCCCCCTGCATCATTAACGCACCAGTAGATCTGACTGTAATTACATTTGTGTATTCCGTGAAATTAATATGCTGCCGAGATGTATTCGTTGGGTATGTATGATGATAATTTTAGCCTTATTCACTCAGCTGCAACCCTGGGGGGTGCAAAACAGATCTGAATAAAATAAAAAATAAAGAAGGAATATAAAAACATGATTCAAAGTGTAGGCTTACTGTTCATATCTTACAAGTACAAGGCTTTATAGTGCTTCAAATCAGTCTCTGTTTTATGATGATACGGGCATACAAAAGCACAATGAAATGCTTGTGATATTGCTTGCAGCCCAACAGCGCATGGCTCAAGAAGCTGCCACAGATAACTCCTCCGATGAGAATCTATATCTCTCTCATATAAAAAAGAATTGTCAGGGAAAGCCAGAGGGTTTTGCTGGTATCTGCACACTCTTTCCCTCCTCACAATCCATACACCATGCTCCACAAGATCTCGAGGCTGCCTACAGTATTTCCAAGAGAATAGGCTCTGTGCATAAGTGTAGTCCCCAGGTTTCCAGGAGGTGGCATGTATACATACCTGCTTCTTGTTCTGGTTCATTTCCTCAACAGGTTTGTTTGGATTGCCTCGGTAGTGGATTCAAACCAGAAACACCTGAAGGTTCAAATTTGCCATCTTATCTTGGACGGGTCAGGTGTGCAGCATCGGTTACCATGGCGGCATAGCCGCTGCGAGGAGTGAGCCACCGTCATCAACCTGGAAACCCAGGATTAAACCTTAAATCCACTCATTGTAGCCCCCCAAATTCTGTTTCATATAGCACAGGCGGGGTCCTCAGAGATACTGCAGGAGGGCTGCCAAATATTTTTGTATTAGGGAGCTTTTTTCATTTTTACATTTAACAACTTGAACCTTTGCATCTGTGTGGAAGATTAGCCGAAAATAGAAAATCTACAAGCTCGAGC
This sequence comes from Protomyctophum parallelum, assembly GCF_964188405.1. Taxonomy (NCBI): domain Eukaryota; kingdom Metazoa; phylum Chordata; class Actinopteri; order Myctophiformes; family Myctophidae; genus Protomyctophum; species Protomyctophum parallelum. The sequence continues at coordinate 18,643,862 of NC_139702.1, read as the reverse complement.
TTGGATGAAGAGATTTGGTTTGCGGGAGTGGGGGTCCAGCTAAGGTGTCCTTGGCCTGAAGACCCCTGCTCTAGACCACATGATTTCCAATATTTTGGCTGATATTTTGTCCAACACTTGTCCGTAATGTCTTCCAAGCTAACGGATTAGTCTCCTACCACGTGATACAGGTTTGAGTAAGTACAAGCTGTCTCGGCACGGCAAGCCCAACCAACCTCCTGCCACGAAAGCTTCTGTCAAGACAAGCATGTCATACCAGCAGCGCCAGACAGTGTTTGAGGGTTTAGTTATTATATATCATTGCTGTTCTGGGGGAAAACTCCTATCCAGGATGGAATGAAGAAATTGATTTCAGTCCCTTTCTGTATTTGTCCCTATACAGTATATATGTGGACCAGTGCTTATATGCCTATTTTCTGTTCTGTTGTTTATATTATCACATTTACCTATACATGAAATGATTTATCTTCTTTTGAACATACAGTAGGCCTAACTTTTTGTTCCTTTTCATTTTTCATGTTTGTTACTCATCAGGTGTTTGCAGTTTGCAAGTACTGTAAGTAAATTTTGTTTTCTGAGGGTTATACCCTGGAGAAGGCTATTTTAATTATCAGAGGAGTGCCTTGGTTTCTTTTTCCTTAGTTGCAAGTTTTCAGTCCCCCACCAAGGAGCACCTTTGCTACACTTCGTTTTGAACTTCCGAGCAACCAGACCGTTTCCTTTTTTCAGCAAATGTATCCATTTTCTTTTATTTTTATTTTGTATTATTATTATTATTGGAATGTTTGTGTGACACTGTATTATGTAGCCTACTGTACAATTACGGCATGAAAAAAGAACTGCACTGTCATTTGACGTTAACGCCTCACTGCACGCCAGCAGCAGTTAGTGGTAAGTGGGATTGACTCACTGATGTTGGATTTAGTCATGAAAGCCTTCAAGGTGCGACAGAGGAAAGCTAGAAGGAAGACAAGCACAGCAGCATGTCAGACATAAAGTGTTTCATTTCATTAGCCTAATGCTGGTTATTATCAAATGTCAGCGAACGTTTGCACAATTCACTTCAGCGATCAGAAAGTACAAACCGCTTTCATCTCAATCGGGCTGGCACCGTACATATGTGCTACCTGTTTTACAGATAGCAATAATGTCACAGTCTGATTTGATCAGTTTGTAAATGAACTCATATTGTAGATTTCACAGAAGGGTTATTGAAGCATTGCGGTTTTCATAGAGCGTTCAAAAATAGCTACCCACATGAATATATCACAGTTCTGAAAGTTGTAAATTATACTGTAGTGACTACTTTCTTACTACTTTTTAATAGTATTTTAACTCATTGAATCATGCCACGCAGGGGATGCAATTTACTTTTGCTGTATACCGTAGTTGAACTAGTATCTTTATTGTCCCATTACAGGATTACAGATTGTTAACAAGTGGGTGAAACTCTTTTGTGAAATCTTTCAACATTGCAGTTACAGGGAAAACTAATTGGTGGGGAAAAAAGGGACACACAGAACAAAAATAACAGGAAGGCACAGTTCAAATCAAATATATAAAGACTAACTATATATAGGGTGCATGATTAAAAAATAACAATATCATGGCACCTTGGAAGGGAGAAATAGTTATCGTGCAGGTGGAAAACATCATGAAATGCTGGATGGAAAATTAAAAAAAATAGAGACAAGGTTAGATAAAAGAAAAATAGAGCATTAGATATAAAAGTTATACAACAATTAAAGTAATAAAAACCAGCAGGTATAAGATCACGGTTTCATGTTTAAGAAATAGCTTCATATCAATCAATAGCCTATAGCAGTCACCACTTCTTGCATTATATATCAACTAGTTTCTAACTCCCTTAACTCATTTCACTATAACCAGGTAGTTCTACACAATGTTGTTGGTAAGTTATTTATTACATTATATTAAAGTGCAGTTTTTCTTTTCTCTCTCTCTCTTTTTTTACACATTAATATTTTGCACACCACAATAAGCGATTCTGTTGGAGAAGTAGGCCTATACGTAGATTGTAAAATTGCATGTCGTTTAGGGAACAGGACAGGACAATCGTAATCTCGCCTCCAGCGACCAAAACAGTCATGGCTGGCCCTGCATGGTTACGCGTGTTTTCCATGCAGCGCCTGATACGATCTGCCACATACAGTAGCTCTATTAATATAACATTCACTAAGAATCATGCCTACGGCACCACCACTCCAACACAGTGTGACTGATTCACTGTGTGTGTGTGTGTGTGTGTGTGTGTGTGTGTGTGTGTGTGTGCGTGCGTGCGTGCGTGTGTGTGTGTGTGTCTGACTGTGGGCTGTCTCTCCATTTGCAAAGATTCATGTCCTCCGGGTGGATCCGTCATGTCGCTCGTGTTCGCTGGAATCAGTGGAATGGCCTCGGGGCAAAAAACAAACAAAATAAACGGCTTGGAATAGAGTGGCAGTTGGCTTTAGTTAGACCGATTGATAATGTATGACGTAATAGGGCTGTCAGGACCATGACATTATATAGCTCTCAAGTTGTTGTCGGTGGTTACCGGGCCTGGACCGGCGTCCGCCGCACGAACCGGCAGGAGAAAACACTGGCTGGTGCTGTTGCCGTTTATCATAATCCACACACATGTTTGTGTGTTGTCACTGCTGTTGTGTTGTACTGACGCACAGTGAGGAGCCCCCATTGGGAGGACTAAATAACATAAGGCTCATTTTCCCATTTATATTGATCCCAAACTTGCCATGTAGTCTCCCAGCAGCCCATAAGCATATCGCGCTTACGGTGTTGTTACGTTCCAACGGGGTTTTGTCATTTGTAAACGGAATATCAGACTCACAATCAAAAATGGAAAGAAGTCGAAGTAAAAGTTCAAAAGTGTTGAGAACACAAGAGTTTATTACAAGAGCGCTCCTGGAGAAGCACAACACCGAAGTATCATGACAACTCCCAATTACAGGTTTCCATCCTCTCTTATACAGCTCGAGAGTTCCCAAAAGAATAAAAATACACATGGTTGAAAAGGCAACAAGACACTCCTTTAACACATAGCCCTATATGGCTTAACACATGCCCTTATGCTGTTGTTCTGGTCTGCTAGAATAAACACAAATAGGTTTTTGACTGCTGGTAACAGGTGGAAGAGTATTTTCTCTGTCAACAGTTAGCTTACGGGAAAGGAACTGGTTGGAATAACGTGTTCCTTCCACGCGCTACGTCCAACCAGGGAAACTCCCCCCCTGTCAGGTGTAAAGGAGCAACTTGGACACTCAAGCATGAAGGAAGCATGAGTTCAAGTCCGTTGCTCTCCCCAGGTTGGCGGAGGGTGTGTAGAGCCCAGGATGACATTAGATGATTGACACAGTGGTGAAAAATGGGTTACAAAATCGTGGGATAAAAAATATATTAAAAACAGTTAGCTTACATAGACTGAAATGTCATTTTCCCATTACACATTACACACACATACTGACATGTATACGCATTGGTTGTCCCACACGAGCTGCCACAGACGGAAAAGTCACTTTGGCAGTTGTGTGAAACACTGGATGTGTTCGTAATGACTGTAATCAATGTAAACACATTCATGGGAGAGATGAAAAAAGTAACAGCTTTGGGGACAATAAATATAGCCTAAAAGTGATATATGTATGCTGCTCAGCTTTGGAGGAGTTTGGATAGCATTTCAGTATACTCACAATCGTTATTAACAGCTAAAATAATGGTTAAATGTCCTCATGTTGTCATGGAGAGAGAGAGGGGGGGGGGGGGGGGGGGGGGGGAGATGGGGAGAGAGAGAGAGAGAGAGAGAGAGAGAGAGAGAGATGAGCGAAGATGGTGTCATTTAAGAAATGTCTTCGTAACCTTTTACTCCATGAGCCAATAATGCTTTGTTTAACCTTCTATGTTATCTGAAAGTGAAACATTAATCACTGAACACACACACACACACACACACACACACACACACACACACACACACACACACACACACACACACACACACACACACACACACACACACACACACACACACACACACACACACACACACACACAGCCATAAGTATGCACATATATGTGTGCTAAAGTGTATAAAGTCTATTGCATACACATGCACAAACACACACACCCACGTACTCCACGTAGACATGCATGCAAATGCTCCCGTTCGTGCATGGACACATTGT
>NC_139702.1:18604663-18637163 GCF_964188405.1 Protomyctophum parallelum | reverse complement strand
ATGGCAATTGCACAGGTGAAAGGAGTTGGCCTCATTAGGCCCACTGGCAGAGCCTGACCAGAGCCTTTTGTGGTGGTTCTGGAGAACCGTGGGTCCGACCGACTCGATACCTGGCACTCGTGTGTCGAATGTGAAGTCGTGGGTCAAACGGTTCTCGAGTTACGTGCATTACAACCGTACACACACGTACGCACTTACGCAGAGACGTGACGCATTATATAGTAGATAACCGTAACCCTAAAGCCTGAGTTCAAGTGTGCATTGGTGATGCACACCCATAATGGCTGATCTGCAAGTTCACAATGCACACTTGGAGATCACCTATTTTGGTTTGCACGACAGCAGTGCTTTTTACATGATGGTCCGGGCTGCTGGCGTAGTGATGCACTCAGACAGAGTGTCACTGCGTTGTGATGCAGTCAGACAGAGTGTCACTGCGTAGTGATGCAGTCAGACAGAGTGTCACTGCGTTGTGATGCAGTCAGACAGAGTGTCACTGCGTAGAGATGCAGTCAGACAGAGTGTCACTGCGTGGAGATGCAGTCAGACAGAGTGTCACTGCGTAGTGATGCAGTCAGACAGAGTGCATGTCACTGCGTAGAGATGCAGTCAGACAGAGTGTCACTGCGTAGTGATGCAGTCAGACAGAGTGTCACTGCGTAGAGATGCAGTCAGACAGAGTGTCACTGCGTAGAGATGCAGTCAGACAGAGTGTCACTGCGTAGAGATGCAGTCAGACAGAGTGTCACTGCGTAGTGATGCAGTCAGACAGAGTGTCACTGCGTAGAGATGCAGTCAGACAGAGTGTCACTGCGTAGTGATGCAGTCAGACAGAGTGTCACTGCGTGGAGATGCAGTCAGACAGAGTGTCACTGCGTAGTGATGCAGTCAGACAGAGTGTCACTGCGTAGAGATGCAGTCAGACAGAGTGTCACTGCGTGGAGATGCAGTCAGACAGAGTGTCACTGCGTAGTGATGCAGTCAGACAGAGTGTCACTGCGTAGTGATGCAGTCAGACAGAGTGTCACTGCGTAGTGATGCAGTCAGACAGAGTGTCACTGCGTAGTGATGCAGTCAGACAGAGTGTTACTGCGTAGAGATGCAGTCAGGGGGGTTGAATGCCGATGTCGACGACTTTTGCGGCGTGTGACTCCTCACATCATACACATTTACTCAGGTAGCCATTAATACATCCATTCATCTTTTGAGGGAACAGGGAAATTGCCCAAATTCTATAGGCCTACATTTGGCCCTCGCAAGTAGCAAACAAGCATGCACGCACGCACGCACACGCTCAAACACACACACACACACACACACACACACACACACACACACACACACACACACACACACACACACACACACACACATGCACACACACGCACACGCACAGTGCACTGGCGTTGATGTGCTTGCTATGTGTTTCATCAATATTGCATTCCTTTCCTTTGGTCCCCATGATGATATGACCTGATTGCTATGACAGTTGCCATAGTCATATTTAATTGCATATTCTTCAGAGAACATTAGCTTTGAACTGTGACCAATCACTATTACTTAAAGATCTTTCCCACATCCTTCCTTCCTTCCTTCCTTTCATCCTTTGTTTATCCCATCCTGTCTGTCTTCATCCTTCACATTAGAGCTACAGTATATAGCCATAACCATTTAACCCAGTTAGACCTTCTAATGCCTTCTAAATCCTGACAGTTTTCTGAAAAACCCATGTTTCTATGTCAGTAGTTCTCAAGACACCCACAAATATTGGCAGCCGACCCCATCTGAAAATATGTTGTTCCAGGGATGCCCCAGAAGCAAAGATTAAGTTAAAAACGTTCGCTGTGAAAGAATATATATTCAAAGATTTGCAACACATTTTCACGATTTGAGCCTGTAGATCTGCTATTTTTCAATAGCTAAAGTATAACAATATAATGCTTAAAACACCAAAAGTGGTTCCTGTCCTGAATGCAGGTTAACCACTTAAACCCCACATGGTTGAGTGGAGTGCCTCAGGACTCTATGCCTGCAGTATCTTTTTGGTTTTTGGTTAGTGGGGAAAGCCTTCGCAGGAAATAGAACATTGAAAAGCGTTGTGAGCTTGTCGATCTGCTAATTTCTGTGAAAGCTTTCCCCACAATATGGATGGGGTTTAAGTTTAAAATTACCTGTTGAAGACACATTTATTTTCGCTGGCCTTTGAAGACAGCTTAGATGGCACACTACAAGCTCTACAAGCTCACAACATGTCAATGTAGATTAGCTAGTTGAACTATTCAAAAATGTTTTTTAAAACAGTAAAAAAAAGGCAAAGAAGTTTATGGATAAGTGGTTTAGCGGTGACGAAAATGGAGCCCTAGGACTCTATAGGCCCGTTGTTCCTGTTGTGTGAAGTTTTTGCTTTCCTTCTTGTTGCTCGGTTGTGTTGTTGACTTGTTGCGTGGTATCGCAAATCTACCGCCATGCGCTTGTGGTTCACTGCCTTGTGTGTGCATATTTAAATCATCTGCCTCCTTCCTTAATGTGCCTTTCAACACTGACATTTGTGTGTGTATCTGTGCGTGCACGTGCAGGTGTGGATTTGACTAAGCAGAGACTCTATTTTGGTCTGTGGTCCCTAATGAGAGATTGGTAAGGCAGTGGGAGCTAATGCAGGACACACACAAGCTGCTACGCCTGAGTTTGTTCATACCTCCACACTCAGAGAGAGAGAGAGAGAGAGAGGAGGGGGGGAGGGGTGGAGATGAATGGAGGAAAAAGACATTAGAATAATAGAGCTTGTAAACATCTTTACACACCTGGGTGGGTGTGACAAATAAATGCTACTAAAATCACAGTATTTTTGCATCAAAACTATTCATACAGGTTGCTGCTTGTGAATACAAATTGCATGCACGTTATTGCCGCGCAATATATACGTGTTCTGTGAGGATGTATAAGTGTTGTTTTGTTTTGTGCCACTTGAAGCAAAGGATGCAAATGTTTTATTCACCCTCCTTCCTCGCATATTGGAACGGGACGGAAATTTGTGCATGTGTTTGAATACTTTATTAACAAATTGCAAACAGCACAGTGATTACAATTACGCAAGCAATGCTAAAAGGAAACCCTGAGGCTTTGTTTCCATTGTGGTCCTAAGTATTAAATTCATCCTCAAGACATAGGCTAATACAATACAATACAAGCGCAGTTGCTCATACTCGCCTCATCGATAAGCCCATCAACAAAGCCTTGCTCACCGTGACAGGATGCCTGCGTTCGGCCATTCCTGTGGACAATCTCCCCATCCTTTCAGACATCCAGCACGCTGCATTTCACCGCAAAGGAGCCAAGGCTCGTCTGTCATGCCAGCTGGCAAGATGGGTGGATTACATTTGGAGCATGGAGCGGGAGGTAAACACCTCTAGACTCCGTGACTTCATCCCCGACATTGGTTTTCCCCTACTGAGATGGACCTGCCTAGACTGACATGGGTGAAGCGTAATCGGGCATTGGGGGGGCTTGACTGCTAGTGTGAAGTGTGAATGTGGTGAGAGGAACAGACAGCTGACCATGTCATTCTGGAATGCCCAATGTATCGGGCTCCCAATGGGAGGCATGGCCTGCCATCTGTGGACGATGATACAAGGCTGCTGGAGGTGTACCCAGAAATATAGCCTGCATGGGTGAACCCCAGGTGAACCCCCAGGCCACGTATCTGGGGGAGCAGAGAGAAACCACCTAACCCAAACGACAGAGAGAATGGAGAGCATTTGTTGCTTTGCACCAAAAAAGGAGTAGAAAAAAAGGCATTGTCCTACACCAACTGCTGTCACATTTAACCAAGTGGGACTGGTCACTTTGGCAGCTTGGTTTGAGTCGGTGTCTATGACATCAGCGGGTGCTCCGAACACAGTGGTGTGGAGGGGCTATATTTCCCTGCATGCCTCTAGCAGGATTTGTAGAACTTTTTCATAAGAGCATAAATGACTGCACCCAGTGAGCCTGGGGAGCATATATCTTTTCTTCAAGAGGTAGCATTATGAGAGATAATGTAAAGTAACTTTTAGATAGGATTGTTTGTGTACAGTAACATAAATTGCTACCTTTACCGGGGGAAAATGTGGCGGCAAGCATTCATTTGTTAATGTATGGCAAAGTAATTGCTATGTTAGTCGAAGTACAGTTTTCACAAAAGACGGAAGGTAGATATTGCCAACTCCTGTCACGTCAATATTGGGTCCAATTTTTTTTTCTCGAGGGAAAACATTGCACCGGAAATCGGCGGCTGATGTTGGCCGTTAGTATTTTGCGCCGTGTGACAGGTTGACTCGATTCTCTGATAAGGTGGATAACAAAGATGTTACTCTTTTCCCCATGGCGTGACATGTAATAAATACATAAAAAGGCTAAAATCGTGCAGTGAGCAAGCACTTTTATCCCAGTGGTTGTCAAAAGGTTTTTGGCTCAGGGCATCCCTGTAAATAACGTTTTCATCCACGGCACCCCTGAATTACATTTTTACTTTATAGCACCTTACATCTATGTCATCATTACGGTACATTAATATGTAAAGCTTTTCCCCCAAGATACAATATATCAAGGAAAAAAAAAGAGAATATCCGTTTCCCTTAGGACAGACTGAAAATAACTTTATACTTTATAAATGTTATAGGCCTACTATTATTTGAAACCCAGCATTTGGGGGGAACATTCAAGTCAGGGCTATTGTACTTCGTGGTTAAACTGAAGTTATACTGATGAATTCCAAATATGATCAGTATAAGTATTTTGCCAACTTGCCGCGGCACCCTGGGGTACTGTTTTAGCACTTCTCCAGACCCAGCTTCAACAGAGGTAGTTAAGATTATAAAAAGGACATTTGAATACATTTGAAGTAGAAAAGTTGAAAAATAAGATAGTAAGGTTACTTCACAGTGCAGAAGAATGACAGGGCAGAGGCCTCATTTCAGAAAACGCTAGAAGGTGGCATAAAAGTGACCAAAAATAGTGAGTGACAATAGCTGACCATGTTGTGAGATTGTGTAGATCTGCAATTTTCACTATATAAACTAAAACAATTGGACTACATGGCACACCCCAAAATAGGGATAGGCAGACAAGAATGTGTAACATGTGTGTCACATATGTCACATACAGTACAGAAGATGGATCAGTGTCAACTACTGTAAGATGGCAATCTGAAGAAGGAAAAAAAAGGAAAGAAAATAAAAAGTTGCGAGGCATAAAAGAGGAACTGAATTTGAGGTTGATGCAAACTGTATAGGGGGTGGCAATTGGAATCCCCAGGGACACCAAATAGTAGCCTGGTTAATAAACCAGACTAATATCGCACGGATCCGCGGGATATTAGTCTGGGGAGGCTCAGCTTGGATTTCATTTCCAGGGAAACATTTTCTTTTTGACGCAATTGGTCAGAGCTACTGTCAGTCAAAGGTCTCAAGCATTGAACGTCACTGTACCAAAGCCCGCCCATATTGCATACCGTGTCCCTATTGGAGGCCACATTCTCTGGAGTAGGAAATGGGCGTAAAATTGAGCCTCTCCAGACCGAAATCCGCCGGTAGGCAATTTTTTTTTTGCCAACGGCTGATTCGGTCTGGTTTATTAACCAGGCTAACCAAATAGGGCCCCTGTACCTACCGTATGTTTCCATGCCAACACAAACCGCTCATGCATAATAGATATTATTGCTGTGGGGGCAGAAACCTTGTATCTCCAATATTTCAATGTTATGTCGTACTGCAGTCTGGCAAAAATAGCAAATCTACAAGCTCACAAGACCTACTATTTTTGCAATTTCATGGTAGGTTGCAGTGAAAGTTGTTAAGTCTGTTTGCCGACAGGCTTCTTTTGTTTAAAGTGGGAAATTTGGTATATAGTATTTTTACTGGCCTAAAATATTGTCTATATAGTATACATACATTCATGAATCCACTTGCTGACCGGCTGTTAGTATTGGGCAATTTTTTAATAGGGGTTTCTTGTGACCCTACCATTAACATCCTATGGCAGGCAAAAATGTCAAACTTTCCCTTTGCTTTAAGTAGCATGTGACATGTCAAACTAGGGGCCCCCTAGTTGGGGGCCCAAATATGCTGACCTCATCACATTTGTCATGACGTCTATGGTCGTTTTTAGCCCAAGGAGTGTATTTTGTGCAAAACTAATGCTTGGAATGGATTCAGAATCATGAACCCCCCCCCCCCCCCCCCCCTAGTTTGACAGGTCACATGGTACTTAACCCATTTTGAGCGGGAACCCCTTTTGGTGGTTACATACATTATGTTATAATTTAGCTACAAGTTCCTAGCGCGCCACCGAGTGGTGCGCTATGAACTTGTAGGTCTGCTATTTTTGAAAAATCGTTAAAATGTGCCTCAAATCTTTCAGAAAATTGTTTCCTTTCTCAATTTTCGATTTTATATACGGTCAAAGGTTATTTGCTAAAAGATTACAATACAATACAAGAATACAATGTATATTGTTAGAAAACACAGTGTCATCAACAGGTTTATTTACGGTAACATGTCATTGTTCGACCTCCCGTTAGTCCGACCCATTACTATAACACTATCCCAAACCCTAACCTCATAGTCTTAACCGGCCACATATGAGTCTTAACCGACCACGCATGTGTCTTAACCATAGAGTTATAAAAGGATAGAGACTGAACCGGAGTGTTAGCCCCCCCCCCCCCCACCAAATTTTGGTGGTCAAATGCAGAAATGCAACCGAGCGTTCAATGTTAAAGCCCAGCTGCACAGGGTTTCCTGGTCATGAATCCACGGGTCCGCCTGCAATTCACGCTCTAACCACTAGGGCCAAGTGCTTCAACTCTGGAGAGCCTCAGCCTTGGTCTTAACCAGCCACGCAGGTCGGACTAACGGAATGTCGGACTTATGGGCAATTTACAGAGGAAGGCGGTGTGGGCGTGATGGGGGGCAGGGGGTGCTACTACCAGGACAAAGTAATGGTTTTGGACATACAAGGTTTCCACCTGACAGTAAGGACTTACTCCTCCCAGAATGCACAGGGTGGGACGGTGTCGCCACCACACCTAGCTTCCACACGGCAAACATGTAGCTTGCTGGGTAAATATTAGACGCAATGGAGGTCGTCAAGGAAACCATCCCCACAAGGGAGATGTTGGGATGAGGGGCTATATTTGGCATTTGACACTGTGTGTGTGTGTGTGTGTGTGTGTGTGTGTGTGTGTGTGTGTGTGTGTGTGTGTGTGTGTGTGTGTGTGTGTGTGTGTGTGTGTGCGTGCGTGCGTGCGTGCGTGCGTACGTGTGTGGCACTTACGAAAGATACACAGATAAAGCAACATATCTGCCACAAAAGTGCTGATCAACACACCGAGTGAGGATAAAGGACAATATAAAGTCTGGGGGTAAAAAGAACAGGGGACTCGCTGACGGAAATTATAGGTAGTTCTCCCTGCATTGCAAGTAGGAAATGGTGTGGAAATGGTTAAATAACATAGCTACTACTTTTTTGTAGCTTTGTAACTGCTTTTGAAGCTGGCTTCCATTTAAAATTAATAGTAGCTTGTAGCTTTGTATCTTGTTGGGCTTCCATTTAAAATGTAGCTTTGTATCTTGTTGGTCTTCCATTTAAAATTAATGGTAGCTTGTAGCTTTGCATGATCACGTGCCTGCCTTCCATTGAACCTGAATGGTAGCCTGTAGCTTTTTGCTAGTGTGAAGATATGCAGCATGACTTTACTGACATTCAGACCGGCTGCTGTCCTATACTGCCCAGACTCTCTCTCTCTCTCTCTCTCTCTCTCTCTCTGTGTCTGGGACAGTACAGAATCTAGGCCACGGTTAGGGGAGCAGAACAGATGGACTAGCTGTCAGGATACCCTCTCTCTACCTCCGCCCCCCCTCCCCCACAACCTCTCTCTCTGTCTCACTTGTGAAAATGTATGCTTGCTAACTCGTACCGTCTATATCCATGATTCCCTTTATCAAGCTCCCTCTATGTCCACGCACGCACGCACGCACGCACACACACACACACGCACGCACGCACGCACGCATGCACACACACACACACACACACACACACACACACACACACACACACACACACACACACACACACACACACACACACACACACACTACAAACTATAAAAATGCAATCACGTTCAATACGATTACAGTTTTTCACGATTGTTAATACACAAAAATCGATTCACAATCACAAGTTATTCACTTCATGTACCTAATCGCTTCACTTCATGTACCTAATCGCTCGACACAATTTGCACTACATCACACTCCCTTATCTGCATTAGACTCTGACTTTCCTTCTTTACACTCTGATGTCAATTACTCAGTCATTACCTTGTTGTCCAAACACTACACACAATGTTCAGTTGTTGCACACACTTCTCACATAAAATCCCAAAGCATCAACCTACAACACACAAATAGTCAAATCTCTAAACATTCAGATCTGGTGAGCAATTTGCAATCAGGAATGCAGCATAAAAGGGAGTTGAGAGCCTTGAACAATGGAGAACCTTGAAGAGATCGACAACCAGAGAAGGAGAGGGGAAAGAGTGAGATGAGGAGGAGGAGGAGGTACCAACCCAATCTCAGCCACTACACAGTTGCTGGCATCATTAGAACATTTTTCTGTTCTATTCCTTCCACCTAATTATTCTCCTTTCCTGAATCATATTGAGGAGTTCTTTTCAGAACTACTACTTAGAGGTAGAAGGTATATGAATGGAACACACAGACTTTGAGCAGGCTGGTTTACAGTAAAAATATAAATAAAATAAATAAAACCTTTTTTCGGCTGCATATTTGTGTGCTGTTTTACATATTTGTCTATGAAAAGTAGGCCTACTTTTACAAAAGGAGAAATGGCTCATTCTCCAGAGTCATTGTCATTCATGTGTGTTCCATTTCTATGATTTTTCACTTCATTGTGCTGTAAATGCTTGGTAGTGTGTAGCCAATGCTTAGTTGTGTGTACTCAATGAATGGTATGTGTGTGTCATTTGAAAATATGGCTGTGTGTACAAAATGAGTTCCATTTTGGGAACAGTTAAGAGATTTGATGGCATAGTGTCATCATGGAAAAGGAGAGGGTTTAGCATTTTGTGTGTATTGTTTTCAGATTTGTGTGTGCAGTTTTGAGAATGCCGTTAGGTTGTGAAAAACTGTAAGAGACAAATAGTGAGAAATGGGGAGGAAGCAGAGATGACAGAATGAGCCAGAGATGATGGGGAAATGCACGGCACATAACACCCAAAGTAGGCTACAACTCATGTTTCATTGTCTCCACCAGGCCGAAGGCATGTGGGGAGAGTATGTTTTGCACTCCGTCCGTCCGTGTGTCTGTCCGTCCGTGTGTGTGTCCGTCCGTCCGTGTGTCCGTGAACAGCTAATCTCGGCCACCGTTAACCCGGTCGATGCCAACTTTTGCACACACACTCCCTGGATGCCAACGATGAACCTCTGCCCCAAACTTTCCAGAACGGCCTGTTATAGCGCCACCAGGAGGCCGCTTTGTGCAAAACAAGTTTTTGCACAGTACACCTACAGATTTTGTCCAAACATCACGCAAATTGGTACACAGTCTCTCTAGAGCCATTCAACGAAACGGCTCTTTCAGATTTATCAGACTCCATCCTGATTGGTTAAGATTGGCTTCCAAAGTTCACAGGAGTGCTCAGTTTCAAACAAAATGCTGCAAATCATGAACACATCGCGTAATTTCCGTGAAATTGTGCACCCACATTCCCACTAGGCCCAGGACAAAATGCCACATGAACAATTTCAACTCAGCCTCAAGGTGGCGCTATAACTGCCCGAAAAGTGTTTTTACCTCTAACTGCACGGATCTGTGGATAACTTTGTATGCCAACTCCCTAGAGGCCAAGGAAAAACCTTTGTCACATCTGCTCTTTATAGCGCCACCAGGAGGCCGACATATGTAAAACACATTTTCTATTATTACTCCTTCAGATTTTATCCAAATTTCACGCAAATCGGTATACACTATCTCCATAGTCATGTGATCAACACGGAGCGCCACCATTTCCCATCTTCCATCCTGATTGGCTAAGATTGGCTTCCAAAGCTCACACGATTCGTCCATTTCGAAAAAAGGCCACAAATCACAAACACAGTGTGCAATTTCCGTTAAATTATACACGCACATTTTCACTAGGCCGAGGACGACATGCCACAATTTTTTCCTCAAAATCAGCCTCACGGTGGCGCTATAACAGGCCAATTCCTGTTTTTAGCTATAACTGCATCGATCTGTATACAACTTATGTATGCACACATGGAAAAACATTGTACCTGCATCCCTCCAACATGAACCTCCGGCCCAAATCTTCCTCAACAGCCTGTTATAGCGCCACCATGAGGCCACAACCTGACCTGCCCTGGTGGAGACCTGTGCCGATTGGCACTTTGTCTAGTTGTTTATGCATTAAGGTTTCAATGTTGTTGACTTGAGACAAGTTGTGAGCTTGCATATTGACTATTTTCACTACTTTTGTGTGACAGATAAAGTAGGGCATAATTAATTTAAAACAAAATTAGGAAATATGAGTTTGTACAGCAATAATGATCATTTCTTGTCAGATGGAAACCTCATTATGTCCTAAACTGTTACTTTTCACGATTCAAATACAAAAATAGCAAAAATAGCTGATCTAGTTCTGCTACTTTGGATACTTTTGTGTGACACTGTAGTATGATGATCAATTAGGGCATTCATTTACATAAAACACAATAATTTAAAATAGGGACATAAGACGTTCTGCCTGACAGCAACAATATATATGCTGGCATTCATGGCAGCGAAGCCCTCCAAGATGAACTAAACTATGACTAACTTGAATATATATTAGAGACAGAGAGAGAGAGAGAGAGAGAGAGAGAGATGGGGAGGGGATACAAAAAGAGATAAAGGGAAAGGAAGACAGCGAGAAGAAAAGAGCTGTATTGTGAAGGCTGGAAACCAATTATCTGCTAACAGTGGATTCTCTCCAGAGACCCATCCAAGACCAGTTGGGAAGTCTCATTGTGTGTGTGTGTGTGTGTGTGTGTGTGTGTGTGTGTGTGTGTGTGTGTGTGTGTGTGTGTGTGTGTGTGTGTGTGTGTGTGTGTGTGTGTGTGTGTGCGTGTGTGTGTGTGCGTGTGTGTGTGTGTGTGTGTCCACTTTTGTACTTGTATTGAAAAATGACATTTAAAAAAATTGCCATCTTAAAATGTTTCCCATGCACAAATAGGCTATGCAGTGGTTCCCAAACTGTGGTGTGTGTGCGCACTGCGCACCCCTTGTGGTGCGTGAGCGCCCTCTAGGGTGTGCATGGCACGAAAAGGGTAATGGTGGACGGTTGTGTTATTTAACACAAACAGCGAAATCCGGTGTAATGAGATGTATAGCAATGCATGTCTCTCAGTGCAGTGACATTCCTCCTCCCCGCACGCCCCCTCCCCTCACACATACAGCGACTTATAAGTATAAATCACACTAAATCACAAATTTTTTTCTTGTGAGCGCGAGGACCTAGGTTGGAGTCCGACCCGTCTTGTCTTGCATGTCCAGTCTCATGTTTTCCGTCTCTTTACATGGTCCTATCTAAAATCGATACCGAAAATGAATCTTAAACAATCAACCGATATACCTCAATAAGTCAGTCAGTGCAGTTTAACTGCAGAGTAGCAGTTAAATCACAGCCTCGATTAAGGCAATGTGCTGATTAAGGAAATGTCCATTTAACACTTTGTTCTGATCATGTTAATCGGGGTAAGCAGTTAATACTGGCGTTAACAACCTGAATGTAACAGCTTTCCAATCTTTAAGCTTTAAAACACTTCAGCAGGATTTCTGTTGGTTAAGTTCATTGAGCTTGAATGTACAAATTGCACCCTTACAAGGGTTTCAGTCGGATTCCAGGTTTTAACTAAACTCACAATTGAGTCTCTGTAAGCGCTTAGCTATTAGCTAATCTGGTAGAGTTTGTGGACGATCTCCCAGCTTCCATTGTTAAAACTGTGTGGAAATAATTAGAGTAAAAACTTCATGGCTGCCTTTCATATTGGAGCAGTGATCTGATTTGTTTCCAAAGCTATGTGGGTGTATTCTTTTGATCAATATTTTATCTTTCAGACTTTCAGAATCTCCAAACATCTGACAACAACATGGCACTGTGCTGTCCTGTGCTGTCCAATGCAGGCGCTTACAACGGTTTAATACTTACTGTATGCAAACCGACTGTATGCTTCTCTGATTTGTCTGCTTCTGTGATTATTTTGGGTATAGATTTGTGCCTGATGTTAAACATTGTTGCATCATGTCACGCCAGTTTCATGTTTAAAAGAAGTGAGATGTGGAATTCCCCTTTTCCGTCTTTGGTGAGCCAACCAGAGGCAGGAATGACGGTGATGGGAAAAAAAAGTAAATCTGGGCTTGTCATTTCCTTTCACACAGTGATGCAATGTTGGGGCTGTTTTCTGTTTGTGTTCATAGGCAACACGCTGCGAGGGTAGACATCTAGGCCGTGTTTGCATTGGTAGTTTATTGTGTTATTTTCCTTGTGTTTGTGCTGTTTTGGCTGAGGTACACATGGAGAGATCTAGAGCACAGCAAATAAATATTCAGCTCTACAACATCAAGCTCTCTGCTGAGTCTGCCAGCCTACCGCCTTCCTTGACACTCAAACTAGACTATTCTACAAGCCAACTACCTCTTTAATATTTAATTGTGTTCTATGTATTATAAAATATAGGTATTTTGTCTTTGTTTCCCCAATCCCCACGCAAAGTCAATCATGTGCTGTTCAACGTATTCTTGGCCCTAGTCTAGGGCGGCGTGATTGCCCTTTTCGGCCCCTACATTCATATATTATGTTTTAATAACATAACATAAGATAACATAACATATCCTGTCCACTCTGGTGTATCTTGCCTGTACACAGTAAAATTCCAGTGTGAATTTAACTCGGACAAGTGGTACCCTAAGGATTTTGTTTGTTTAAATTAACCAACAAAGTAAAAATTATAATGTTCTCTCCACCGCTCGCAGGCTATACTCAACCAGGCAAGCTCCGGAATACTTACTCATGCACTGTGACACAAATATAACCAGTGCTAAACTGCATGTTTTTTTGTTTTTTGAACAATATTGTACAACTGAGAGCCTGCTGCCAGTGCATGCTGCCGTACTTTGGGCTGATTCTAGATCAGCCTAGATCACCACACAAGTTACATACAGAGCACTCCAAAATGGTAACTATTCAGTACTACTGTACAGTATTAGTAGTATTGCATGTGTGTGTGTGTGTGTGTGTGTGTGTGTGTGTGTGTGTGTGTGTGTGTGTGTGTGTGTGTGTGTGTGTGTGTGTGTGTGTGTGTGTTTGCTTGTGCATGTTTGCTTGTGCATGCTTGCTTGTGCATGCGTGTGCTTGTAAAGGACACAGTGTTCCAGACACATTCAGCCATATTGACTATATAAAAACTATTTTTACTGGCCCCTGTAAAATGACTGGCAAATTATAGCATGGGATGCTATTCCGTGGGTAAGTGCAGTGTGTGTTCACGTGTGCGTGCGTGAGACGTGCGTGCACATTTATGGGCTGTGTTTACGGTGCTGTGCTATGCTGTGTGTGTGTGTGTGTGTGTGTGTGTGTGTGTGTGTGGGGGGGGGGGGGGGGTAGCAGTTTGTTCTAGACAGCAGGTGACTGTATTTATGAGTTTGTACTGCATGCGGTACAATTTCATGCACCAGAACGTATATATATATGTGTGTGTGTGTGTGTGTGTGTGTGTGTGTGTGTGTGTGTGTGTGTGTGTGTGTGTGTGTGTGTGTGTGTGTGCGCATGCGTGTGCGCGCGTGTGTGTGTGTGTGTGTGTGTGTGTTTGTGTGTAGAATTATATAGATTTGACCCTACAACATGTTTGAGCATGCCTCTCGTACGCTCTCAGAGTTACAGAGCTGTAGGGGGCCACATAACCCAGATTGTCCCTGGACCTCATTGTGAAACCACAACAATATATGCAATATGCATTATTACTTGCGCAAGCAGAGCCCGGTCGCCCGGTCTCTTCCGCTGTGACAGCTGTCCCGCCATTCGATGTTTATGCAGAAAAACATCAAATCTGTGCCTGTTTTGCTGGGACCAAATGACCACAAATGACCATATTTCTTACGTCCTCATTTAGAGCTAGTCATACGTATACTATATACATAATCAGTAAAAATAAAATAGCAAATTGTGCCTGATCTGCTGGGACCAGAGTACGTGGTGTGTATATGTATGACTAGCTCTTAACCGTCTTCCTGCCATTGCCGAAGCCCTTCGGCAATTGAAGCATTAATTTGATATTAACGCTTGCTGCCATTGCCGAAGCCCTTCGGCAATTGCACTTTTATAGTGCATATGATTGATCAAGCCATAATGCTACTCACGTTAGCCGGTTAGCTAGCAGTGTTGTTAGCACTGCACTGGATCGTTCATATTAATTCACCGTCACCATAAGAATCCATTCTATCCGTTTCTTTCAATCGCCTGTATCTCCTATTCCTTGTCCCAGATGGCATTTTTGGTCAAAACAGCGTTTCTTTGACGGCACGAGCCGACGTTGTGGATGGCTAAAATGTACCGGCATTGATTCGATCATGTAAACAAAGGTTGTCTTGGCAACGTAAAGCTGGCAGGGATAAGCTCACTTCCGGTTGAGGCAAAATGTGGCTTTTCAAAATAAGAGCTCAAATTAAAAAAATGCTGGCATGAATTAGGTCCTAATTTCTCAATAAATGGCAGCAGTAAAAGGGTTAATGATGACGTAAGAAATATGGTCATTTGTGGTCATTTGGTCCCAGCAAACCAGGCACAGATTTGCTGTTTTCTTGCATAAACATCAAATGGCGGGACAGCTGTCACGGTTTTTGGCGCAAAGTAACCACAGTATACCGCTAATCAACTTACAACTACACACTTTATACAGTATAGAGTATAGAGTATATATGTATACGTATATAGTATATGCCTATATACTATATATACTATATATATTTCTTACGTCATCATTTAGAGCTAGTCATACGTATACTATATACATAATCAGTAAAAATAAAATAGCAAATTGTGCCTGATCTGCTGGAACCAGAGTACGTGGTGTGTATATGTATGACTAGCTCTTAATGATGACGTAAGGAATATGGTCATTTGTGGTCGTTTGGTCCCAGCAAACCAGGCACAGATTTGCTGTTTTCTTGCATAAACATCAAATGGCGGGACAGCTGTCACAGTTTTTGGTGCAAAGTAACCACAGTATACCGCTAATCAACTTACAACTACACACTCTATATAGTATATATGTATACGTATATAGTATATGCCTATATACTATACTATATATATTTCTTATGTCATCATTTACAGCTAGTCATACGTATACTATATACACAATCAGTAAAAATAAAATAGCAAATTGTGCCTGATCTGCTGGGACCAGAGTACGTGGTGTGTATATGTATGACTAGCTCTTAATGATGACGTAAGAAATATGGTCATTTGTGGTCGTTTGGTCCCAGCAAACCAGGCACAGATTTGCTGTTTTCTTGCATAAACATCAAATGGCGGGACAGCTGTCACGGTTTTTGGCGCAAAGTAACCACAGTATACCGCTAATCAACTTACAACTACACAATCTAAATATACGTATATAGTATATGCCTATATACTATATATATACTATATATAGTATATGCCTATATAGTATATGCCTGCTTTGCTGGGACCAAACGACCACAAATGACCATATCTCTTACGTCATCATTTAGAGCTAGTCATACGTATACTATGTACATAATCAGTAAAAATAAAATAGCAAGTTGTGCCTGATCTGCTGGGACCAGAGTACGTGGTGTGTATATGTATGACTAGCTCTTCACCTAAACTTATATAGATAGAAACTTGAATCATACTTAATAATACTAGGTGTTTATATGCATGAAGTAGGTAGGTAGCAAATAGTTACATCTAAAAATTATACATTTCAAACGTTCCTTCACAGAGATACTGAGATTTGACAGTTTACAGCGGTCGAAAGGACTTGCTCGCTCTGCTTGCGCACTAGTTGGCCATTTATGGCCTACTAGTATGCACTCGACAGAGTGCAGTTCTAGTTAAATTTGTGTTTATCAAGAATCATAATGAAAAATGATAGTGATTGAAGGGAACCGTACAGAAATCGGACCACTAAAAGGGAATCGTTAAGAAACCGGAATGGTTCAAATCCTAAAGGATCCCGACCATACAGTACATGCAAAGTGAGTGTGTCTGGTTATCTCAAAGTGTGTGGGTAAGCAGGCCATGCATATGGATGAAGGTTGGTGAACGCCTCTCTACTGTTCTGCAACCAACACATCATGGGGAGGAAGGCTGCTGAACGCTCCACATAGAGAGAGAGAGAGAGAGAGAGAGAGAGAGAGAGAGAGAAATAGAGAGAGAGTGGGTGGGGGGTGGAGGAAGTTGTGGGTGTTTGTTGTGCATTCGCTCTGGAAGATTAATTTACTTCTATAGACGGAAGAAAGCAGACATGTTGATAAACACACGCGGGAATGCGACGTGGAGAGACAGCTTGCAGGAAACATGGCAGACAGTTGAGGCAGGGGCATGCAGGCTGTGTCTGTCTGATGTGTGTGGAGATGTGAAAAAGAGACAGAGGGAGAAAATAGCGATGGAAATATATTGTATTCTCATCTGGGAGAATGCCGTGCACCAATAATAACATGTGAGGCTCTGATTAACTTCCTGTGCGTGCATGTGTGGCTATTTTTATGTTTTCTGTGTTTCTGTGTTGTGTGTGTGTGTGTCAGAAATGAATAACGCTTCATTTTCCTCATCAGAGTTGATATGTCGAGCTTTAATTGTTTCTCCAGCAACCGTTTGTAGCAGAATTAGTACCAGTATAATTCTGACTGTTATAGTCATTCGCTGCAGCTTGTTCATCGCCCATGTTTCCGCAAGCTTCTTGTGATGCAATGCAGGCTGGAAGTTGCAAAAATTCAAACAAGGCAGAATATGGATATAGGAGTTTTCTGCCTGACAGCGACACGCATGCCCACATGCCCACATGCCCACATGCCCACATACAGTGCAGGATCAAAGCATCAAAACAATAATCCAAGTGCCCGGGGACAAGCTTAAAGGCAACACGATGCATGAATGTTGAGACACACAATGTCAACGGCTCGATACGAGTAGACGGAGGTTTCATTTACTGTAGACATGCGCGCGCACACACACACACACACACACACACACACACACACACACACACACACACGCACACGCACACGCAAACGCAAACGCACCCACAAACAACACATGCACATGCACATGCACATGCACATGCACATGCACATGCACATGCACATGCACATGCACATGCACATGCACATGCACATGCACATGCACATGCACATGCACATGCACACACGCACACGCACACATGCACGCATACAAACACACGTGCACATGTGCGTCTCTCTGCCGGTTGTAATTCTATACTTGTGAGGACATGTTTAATCCCAACACTAACCCCAACCTGAAACCTTTCCTAATCGTATAAGCCTAACACTTTTTTTTAAACACAAAACACCAGTTTTTCCTTATGAGGACCAGGAAAACGGTGTGCACTAACGGCGAGGAACAGAATGAAAGGCTCACAGTCTGAAAGCCACTAACGTTTTTCTATGTGCGTCTGTTCCTCAAGGCCGCTGTATACCGCCGACAGAGGCTCCACCGACAGCATTTAGACACTTAGATCCTGTTTACTGTACACCAGAGAAGACACATCAAAGACAAAGTCAGCTAAATAGCTAAATAGTCTTTACAGAAATGAGATGAGAAGTCAAACAGAGACTATGTGACCCCGCCGCACTAGGAATCAGCTGGAGGTCGTTGATTCTCGTGGAGAAGGAGAGGTTTTTTTAGCTGTGTTGCTGTTTGTTGTTGTGATAATGTGATTATAAAGAAGCGGTGTTGGCTTTCATAATCCAATATGTTGTCACAACTCAGCATGGCATTGCTGGCTGAATACGATTTGGATTCCTTTGGAATGAAGGCATGCACCCACACAGCCACACACGCACGCATGCACGCACACACACACACACACACACACACACACACACACACACACACACACACACACACACACACACACACTGTTCAGATTTATAGTTTGCTACAGTTTTCTAGTTAGTTTTAACATTAACCGTGCTATCTAGCCCCTCTGAAAGGATTACAGCTTCACATAGGGTCAAATGTATTTACTCAAATCTCAGGCCATTCGCAACCTAAATAACATAACTCATTTGTATTTTATATATATTTATTATATGATTTCATAAGCATACATTTGACACAACGAGCTTAGCTCTTTAGATCGGGTTAGTGATTATAGCCCTTGTTCAGGCCTTTAATTAGTGATTATTAGATTAGGTAAAAAACATGAGACAAATACACATAATACATTCGTCATTGTACATTACAGGTTTACAGCATAACACACAGATAGCATTATTCATTAGTATTGCATGAATTCATATTTACCATTGGTCAATGTGAGGCTGCTTAGTTGCTGTGCGTTGTTGATACACAGGTTTGGTTCATCATGCACAATGTACATGAGGCATGGCTCCCTCTTTGCTTAGGAACTGAATCAAGATAACCCATGCTAGATTATATGAAGCTCTGTTCTACTCTGAGCATTCCTGTGATTGGCCGTTTGTGTCAGGCCCTCAGCCATTGGTTAGCTCACTGGCTGTTTGTGGAACCAGGAAGTGAAACCAGCACATGTGCTCATGTGCTGTGTGGGAGACAGTGGACTGTACCCACCCCCGTTGTGAGTTGAAAGGAGTTATCAGACTCCCTGCTGTGTCAGTTGGCCTGTGGGACAGGACATTTTAACCTCTAGTCTTTGTATGACTAGACTCCACTATTATAAGCAGTTCAACACATGACATTACTGCTTTACAATAATTACATTTCTATTGATTATTATAACTTGTTAGTAGTAGAAACAGTTGATGTACTGACAGTTGGTATACTGTCTTCCCTTTGAGAGAGAGAAGTGCCTACACTTCACACCTCTATGTTAACCCAGCAAGTCAGCTCTGGGACAAAGATCACAAGTGACAGTTTGTATTGGTACATTTTGCAATGCACATCTTATTAATAGGAATCCAACGCTGAGCCCATTATTCAGCGCCACACACACACACACACACACACACACACACACACACACACACACACACACACACACACACACACACACACACACACACACACACACACACACACACACACACACACAATTTGTATTATACTACACTTGTGAGGACATCCATATTTTAGGAAAATGTATTTCTGAATGTAATTTTCTTTAATGAATTTTGTCTTTTTTTATATCCCACGATTTTTGTAACCCATTTTTTCGCGCATCAAGTCTAGTGTAATCCTGGGCACTACACTCCCTCTGCCAACCTGGGGAGAGCAACAGACTGACCTCACGCTTCCTTCCATGCATGAGTAGTCCAAGCAGCTTATTTTCAAGTTACCCCGGTTGGACGTAGCGTGTTGAATTCCAACCAGTTCCTTTCACCTCCATCAGGCGCCCCAGCTGACCAGGGGAGGCAGTATTGCATGTTTTTTTGTGAGGGTACCTACGTACCCTAGGCCTAGGGGACACGGGGAGAACATGCAAACTCCACATGCAGAACGGCCCTTTTGCCAAACCCACCTATAGGGTATATGGGCACTGATGACGCGGACGAGAGAATATGCCCCGAATCCCACAGTGTCCCGAGTGGGAATCAAACCCAGGACCTTGGCTTCTAGCTGTGAGGCGACAGTGCTATACCGACTGCGACACCGTGCCGCCATTTTGCCATTTTAACCGTAAGACTATATCCAAAAAATAGTAGATCTCCTGCTTTTTGTTGCAGTTTGTTCATATGTTGAGAGTGGTTCACATTGTGTGATGCGTAGGTCTGGGGTGATAGTGGTGGACAGCAACGAGCAACCATTGGTTGATCAAACATGTTTAATGTCAAGGACCCCCATCAATTTGACAGGTGGACCACCACCTGAAAATACTCTGTGCCAGTGACCCCATAAACAAGATTTGTGTGCTTGCAATGTTTCAGAAATATAGAAAATCGCTGATCACAACCCATCACATCGTGGTGCATTGTGACGTTATAAATAAGCTATTTTCAAATAGCCAATGTAAATTTTATATATAGGGTTACAAACAAAAGTGGTTCAACAAATTTGATGCAATGTTATGACATTTTGCTGCAGGGGGCCATCTGGAATAGCCTTAAGGAACCCTGGGGGTTTCCCGGACCCCACTTTGGAGAACCATGCCGTTGTTACCAAAGTCATAAATTATAATTTGTTGTAACCCCGACACCAGCTCTGAGGGGACCCAAGACGGACCCCACCACAACGATGAGCTAATTCATTTTGGCAATTAAAATGGCAGAAAAAGTGGAAACTTGAACAACAACTTTAACGAGCAGTGGGATGAAGAGATCAGGTCGGTGTAAGAACGGAGACGGTATACGTCTCATTTCTGGGGCCATTGTGGAGACAGCAAAGTGGCACAGATAGGCTCTTCAGAACATGCCACCATAGACAACCTTCAATGCCAGCTACACCCACCAGGTAGCTCATTACGGCGAGAGACAAGCTACTGAGTTAAAGGCAGTTTTGGGCAAACAGCTATATATGTTTTTCCACTGGGTCGGTGAAAAAGTCACATGTAGCAACGGAAACTTCATTTAGCGCTACACATATTATTATATATTATTATTTTTACAAAAAATAACACGGGCCAATTGTGTTCGTATTGACACTGGACAAAGATATGCACCACGGTGGATTCAAGACATGCTCCTTATATGGCTAGTACTGAATGCATTAAATGTGGATCTGACGCCCTATGCCAAAGCGCCAGCACTCACCCAGCAGTCTGCCGTAAACAAGGCGGATGCGTGCACATGACCTCGCACATGACCTCACGGCGTCTTACTATAATAATAATAATAATAATAATAATAATAATAAATTATACAACCTCTTTTCAGCATCTGTTAAACGAGTCCAAGAAGGACATTTGCTGGATGAGGAGTATGCTTTACAGGCACATAATACCAACACAATGGCTCAGTTTGTGACCAGCTGTCAAACTGCTTAATGACTCCTGGCCTACAATCAAAGTTGTGTTTCGTCCTTTGGAGCAGACAGCTGCTATTCAGCACATTTTGCTAATGACAAGGATGGCAAAGGAGTCTCTTGTGAACTTCAGACATACTCTATATGTTTGCAGAACATCTAAAAACTTTTAGATGTGTTTGTTGTTGTGGCGAATGAGATAACTATAGGGTAGCCAACTCCCAGAGTTTCAAATAAGGGACATCTTATGGCCAAAACATTGTCTTTAACCACATTATCAGCTTCTTCAACTCAACTCCCTCTTTTCTCCTAAACATCTGAGTGATTGTTCGTTGCATTGTGTGTCATATATATTTTTAAATTGCATTCTCCAACAAAAGGTGGCGGCGTTTTTCCTTCTTCCTTTTTTTCAGAAAAGACAGGATTTGAACCAACCAAAGTGTGATTTAAATCAAACAGAACTAACTATGATAACTGACAGTCTGTCAGCCAACGAGAAGCATGTTTTGAATAAAATTAGTCATAGCCCACACAACATCATGTCAGAGAGAGAGAGAGAGAGAGAGAGAGAGGTCGGGAGGGGATACAAAAATACATAAAGAGAAAGGAGAGATTTCATAAACACTGCTTCCCCACATTCCCCTGGAAAATAATTAGCCTAGTCTACGAAGCTGAATACAAGCTGGATCAAAAGAGTTGAAAGTGAAGTGGTTAAGTGTGTCTGTGGGATTTAAACCATAGCTGTGGATCTGCAATCTGTTTTACTATTTTTGTGCTGCACCCTTGCATGAAGTACGGGATTAATATATGAAAAAAATGTCAAGTTAAAAGATGGAGTTTTCTGCCTGACAACAACGATGGCAAACATGTCATGCTCTTTATCTTCGTCTTATTAAGCATCCCCATTCATAAACACTTTGGTGGAGAGACTGTTTTCCCCGACGGTGGACTGGAGGCGAGGACCCATCTAGGGAAGTGCTGACAGCATTGAGCTCGTCAAACAGTGAAATACAAGTTTAAATAAATAAATAAAAATACAGCTGCACATGCCAGGAATTTTATACGTAAACACTAAAAGAGATGGCAGGGCCTTCTAGATGCTATCAATCCTGTTCTAGATGTGGCCACACGGTAAAAGATGATCTGAGTCTGTTTTATGTTTGCTTATGCCATGTCTCTCTCTCTAAAATGGTAAATGGTAAATGGTGCATTTATATAGCGCCTTTATCCAAGGCGCTTTACAGAGATTGTGCATTACATTACACACATTCATACACCGATGGCAGCGGAAACCATGCAAGGCACCAACTAGCACATCGGGAGCAATTAGGGGTTCAGTGTCTTGCTCAAGGACACTTCGACAGTAACTCTGGGGGAGCCCGGGTTTGAACTGGCAACCTTACGGTTAACATCCAGGAACTCTACCCCTGAGCCACCGCCACCCCACAAGAGTGGGGTGGCTCTCTCTCTCTCTCTCTCTCTCTCTCTCGTTGACCGAAACTTCACCTTCCTGTCGGTATACGATGCTGTGGATTGCTAGAGTGAAGAAGGAAATGACAAAAAAACAAAACAATAAATTGAATTAGGGTCAAAAGTTCTATTTACAACCCAAACCACAGGCAAAGCTGAACTGAACTGGAGTGATGTGTTGTGTCTTATCTCTCCTCCTCTACATTCGGCACCAGGGACAGCGACGCAGCATGACCCTTTAGTGTTTAGTAAACAGTCTAAACGGATCTGTCCGTGGTCCTGAAATAACTGTGCTGCTGTGTTTCTGCCTGGATCAGATAGCAAGCTTCAAATATGTTATGGGGGGGAAACTTCAAAGAAGGTGTTTATTCACTGTCGTCGCCATGACACTTGTATCTCGGCCAATCCTTTTGTTGTTTTGTTGCAATTTCTATAGGGCACATAAAACTTTAACTGCCAGGATATAAATAAAACTGAAGACGCACCCTATTGCCAACTCGTGATGCCGGGCATGGTATGAATAATGAATAGCAAGACAAATAACAGAACATAGAGTTAAACAGTCTCTTAAAGAAGTGGTTCTCAAACTTTTTTCTCGAGTCAACACTGACTGAGTGCACAAATGTAAAATGTGTAACATTTGGAGACTCTAGACTCTGGGAACCCTGAGGTTCCCCTGCACACTGTCAAGAGTTACAGAACTGTAAGGGTCCATTTGGAACCCTGAGGGTCACTTTACCCAGTTAGAGTTGAGAGGAGGGGACATCTCGCTGCTTGAGGACATTCCATGACAGTGGATACTATATTGCATTTCTAGCGGACATAACTGAGAAACTGAACCATTTGAACTTTGAACTGCAAGGCAAAAGTGATGATTGTGCTGCAAACACAGATTGTGCATACACACATTTACGCATTTACAGAGAGATACATTTCTGCATTTTCCCTGATGGCAGTCAGTGCTGAATGGCAATGCTACTAGCATCTGGAGTATTACACATCTCTCAACTCATAAATAGACCTGGGTGACAGGACAGGTTATTGCAGTGAGCCACTTACTATGACAGCAAGGGCTGAATGTCTGTGTGTCCCGCTGTTACACCACCCGCCCGCCACCAGAGGGCGCAGCTGTAGCACACACACACACACACACACACACACACACACACACACACACACACACACACACAGGGCGCAGCTGTAGCACACACACACACACACACACACACACACACACACACACACACACACACACACACACACACACACACACACACACACACACACACACACAACCACACACACACGAGCTGCGTTCGCTTCCCGCGTTTGCGCGTGGGAGTGGGAATGACATGCCATTGCCGAGACATTAAGTGCAGCATTCAACTCGGATGCTGGTTAGATGAAAATTCAACCTACAATCTATGTAGGCTAAATGATCTGAACTTAATCAAAAACAAACACTCAATCAGAGATGCAATGTCAAGTTACTCCCCTGATTGCAGAGCATTGTGAGCACTTCTCACTAAAAGACCTTCACAGACCCACCAGGTGTTTAATGATGCTTTCTTTTGATATGAAAAAAGGTGGAGCTCAATCTCTAATTAACATTTTGACAAATATAATGCATGAATTCAGTCTCAAACACGTGTATTATAAACTAATATCTGCACATGATATAGACCCTGGATGATCACCACATTCAAGAAACAAAGAAACAAAGGACTCTGGTGTGATGTCTCATTCTCTTGGTATAAAAAAGAAATGTATTTTACTCACTGCGTTTTGCTTCAAGGACCTTCAGTAAGAGGAAGGTCCTTACTCCTTACGTCGAAACATTGCTGAATGAAAACATAAAGAAGACAGCATGTGTAAGTTATTTGTAAATACATTCAGTGAATAGAACTGCTGCATGAGCTTTATGAAACCCTCAAGATCCAACAAACTTGACCTGTGTTGGCCACTTTTTTTCCATCGACACATACATTGAATATGTTCTACATATTGGTGGCTGAACATGATAATACTATGTATATACTAAAACCAAACAAAGTGTTATTATGGATAGCTGCGCTATCCTTGAAGGGTAAAGACAGAAGGTTTGCATGAATAATCTGATGAATGTGTTTTGTTTTGTAGTCCAGTTGAAAAGCTTGTTTCCATCTGTCGCCTGTTATGTTTCTTGTCCAATCTGGGCATCGGGTAATATTTACACATCCTGAAAGCCAAGACTTATCTTTTTTCACGCTGTGGCACTGGAACAGGCTAGCGGTGTATATGTGTATATGTGTGTGGAGCCCCACTTTGGTGCCTATCTGTGTCTGTCCAGAGATAATCTCACAAACTGTTGGACCTGAAAAGCATGGTTGCACCCACCGATCAGTGCCAATCTTTGTATGCACACTGCCAGCACACCACAGACGTACCGCGTCCGTGGTCTGCTGGTGGTTATGTTGCTCACATAGTATGTTGTACTACCTACAACTTACAAACACAGTTACAAACAATATAATAATATTGAATATACAGTAGTAGTATTGTGACCCTATCAATTATTTTCACAATATTTGAAATCCGGCTAGTGGTTAGTACTTGTTTCACTTCCTAGAAACGTAGTGGAGTCAAAACTATCTTTAGAAATGAGTCCAGGGGGCAATATTGAAAATTCCACCACCCAAGTTGACAAGGCCTCAATGGGCACATAAAACTTTAACTGCCAGGATATAAATACAACTGAAGACGCACTCTATTGCCAACTCGTGATGCTGGGCATGGTATGAATGATGAATAGCAAGACAAATAACAGAACATATAGGCCCTCATTTATCAACTTGGCGTGCGGCAAAATATGGGTGCACGCCGGAATTACCGGCATTTACCATTTCCGCAAAACCTTGAACTTGAACGTGTGCCAGGCTTTGTCCTCAGCTGATTTTCTGTCGTACTCAAGCGGAGAAGCATTGTCTGAACTGCTGACATGCTGTCAGAGGCATCTAAACATAATGTTTGCAATCCTAAAATGTATAAAACTAATAATACATGTGAAAAATATATATTTTGTAAAGGCATGTCATATGAAATTGGTAAGATATGTCATATGAAATTGGTAAGATATTTCCAAGTGTGCAAGCAATTAAAACCGCGCAATTAAAAACAATGTTGCAAGTTATGCTTAAAGGTGCAGTGAAATGAAAAATACGTTTTTCACACTTTTAGACCATATCCGTGGTCATTATATGGGCATACCTAACAATGGATGCCAAAAAAATGTGAAAATTCTCATTTCTGTGTGTTTTTATATCAAAGGTCCATAAAAACGATTGCATTATTTATTTATTAAAACGAAAACGTGCTGCGTGATGACGTGTAGAGATACACATCGATAAAAGCCAATAACAATGAAGCTCACCCGTTTAATTTCCCATATTTGTGCGTCCGTCACAGCTGCTATTGATTACAGAATACTCCGTTTTTATTTCCATTCCAGATAACATCCAGACAGTGTATTACTCGCTTTCAACTTAATCATCACGCTAGAATATGTATCTGAAAACATTATATGGAAGAAATAAGCCACATAACAGTAAACTGGTTGTGCTGGCCGACCATATGATTTATAAACAAACAACACCACGCTGTTGCGCCTAGCATAGCTACCGTCCCTAGCTACCGTCCCATCGCCTGAAGGGATGCGACGCTCTGATTGGTTCAGAAACTTCAGACCGGTGTTTCATGTTGAAACACCATTTTCATGTTGTTCACCATTTCCGTTTCACTGCGCCTTTAAGCCATTTAAACAGTGTTTTGCATGAGCGCATACTGCAGTCTTTCTCGCGTTACGTCTCGTCCTTTTAATTAATCGAATGCCAATAAATGTGACTGCCGAGCCAGCGCAAGTGGGGACTACATCCGCATCTATAGGTAGCCTAACCCAGCCAGCCCACCACCACCAGTAGCCTACCACCAGTACCACATAAGGTTTAGGCTGTGCAGGGAGGCAGTCTAATATACAGTAGACTGTCATAAACCCATGCACGACAGTGACAGAGACACAACTATTTGCAAAACAGCATTTGTCACGGGCTGTGCGCGTCCAAACTCATTCCAATGACGTGAGCAATGTTATTTAATTAATGCATCACAGAATCACATGGTTCAGGTTTTCGTACTAATCTTGTTGTATATTAAATTAATAAAGACTTTAATAATGATATACAACAGTGACAGTTGCTTGCAAGTATGTGCGTGCGTGCGTGCGTGCGTGTGTGGACATAACAGCCAGACCAGCGAGGCGAGAGGAAAACAGTGTAGGGTAGGCCTACAGATATTATTTAATTCAAGCAGGTGTTCGTTCTTCATTTATTTAAGATACAACACACCAGTTGTGCAAGTTGCGTGTGCATGCGTGTGTCTGTGTGTGTGTGTATGAGAGAAGGGGGGGGGGGGAAGCGGGGGAAACTTTTTTATTGGCTTTTTCCATCGTGTAACTGTGGTTTCCATGCGTTGTTTGGTCGTATTGCAGTTGTTCATGTCGCAAAAACGAGGGTGAGACATAATTTCATAGGGCGTGCCAGATTGATTTCAGCCGTCACATTTATCACTGAGGAATGAAATTAAGGAAGGATCAGCTGTTTGCGATCACTATATAAATGCTGTGGCGACATGAGTGTACTACAAAATCTACACTCGAATTTGGGGCAGATTTTATACTCAATTGATAAATTAGGTCCATATAATTAACAGTCTCTTAAAGCAGTGTCAAAGTCAACTCTGAGTGCACAAATGTAACATTTGTAATATTTGTAGATCCTAGAACCCTGAGGGTTTGGAAGCCCCTCAGTGACAATGTCTGTAGTTTTGATATGATAGACTTTCCAATCTTGTAGCTTAATGACAGATATCCCTCCGTGAACAAACCTGTTTTGTTGCTGGTATTTCTACTTGTTCCATTCTTTTTTTTGTATCTGTGCTGCTATGACAACTGAATTTCCCTCTGGATTAATAAAGGACCAATCTATACATGACATCATGTTGTGTATAGATTAGTGTTGTTCCAAAAATTGTTGCCCATGGGTGAAGGTTTAAACCCACACAGGAGCCTTGGGCCCTCGACAACGGTGATGAGTTTCATTGTAAGACCGACAAGGCAGCTCTTGCCAGGAAGTTGAAAAAGCATGTCACCCCAATTGAAGCCACCCATCAGCCTTAATAGAATTATAAAATAATAGCGCTGTGAGATGTATTTTTTGTATACAGTACTGTAAGTCACAAAGAGGGACAAAGTAGAGAGGCTGCCGGTCTTGGAAGGTTCCTTGTTCAATCCACGCCTCCTCATGGCTGTGTGTCAAGGTGTCCTTGAGCAAGACACTGAATCTAACTCAGTGGTTCTCAAACATGTTTTGCTTCAGTATCCCGTTTTCCAAAAGTATACCTTTACCCAAGTACATGTTGCTTAGAAAAGGACAAAACTATATCTAGCATATCGTTGCTGTCAGGCAGAAACCTCATAAATCTCTCTTTTTTGTTGTTGTAAATTAACACGTTTTGAGCGTGTCTGAAGGAAGCCAAACAAAAATAAGTTTTACTCTTATGTACCTGTCCTGTACACAAGATGTAACAAAGTACAACCTTGAATCTTTGGTTCAAGCCATTGTTTTCACCCGATGCTATGAATGAATGATATTGAAGAATATATTAAACATTACAAATTCCAGTAATAAAATGAGTGAAATACCATCCTGAGCACATTTACTTTAAACTGTGTCCAGCGCTGCTTTTGCATTTTCTATGTTCTCGTACCTCTGCATACCCCCAGGAACACACATATTCCCATTGAGAACCACTGCCCTAACTGCTCCTGATGAGGAGGATGGTGCCTTGCATGGTGACCCTCCCCATCTGTGTGTGAATGTGTGTAGGAATGTACATTGTAAATTGCTTTGGAGAAAGGCACCATAATAAGGGTCCATGTCTACAGAATCATACGATAAAAACTAAACGCTTTCTGTGTAGTGTACGTGTGTACACATGCAGCGCCTAAATGCATTTTTTATTTACCAATTCCACAACCAAGTAAATGACTATGTATTGTAAATAATGTGTTAATTAAACGGACACACAAACAGGTATAGTGGAAATTATGGACAGCGGCTTGCAGGAAAACCAAACAAACCTCTGCTAACTTTTGCATGCGTTGGAAAATGGTTAGCAATAATGTAAAGGGTATGGTGAGACATAATCAATATAATAAGACATACATAATGCCATAATACTGGTATGGTCCTTTAAGGGAGGCTTTCGGGGTCTGGGAATGAATACGGCCAATAAAATGTACTCACAAGTACAGTACGACAAAACCTACTTTCACGCGTGCACGCTTGTGTGTTTGTGTGTGTGCGTGTGCGTGTGCGTGTGTGCGTGTCCGTGCGTGTGTGCGTGTGCGTGTGTGTGTGTGTGTGTGTGTGTGTGTGTGTGAGTGTGTGTGTGTGTGTGTGAGTGTGAGTGTGTGTGCCCATGCTGAACTGTGGCATTACTGCTGTTGACACTGTATACACGTTTGATGTTTATTGCTTTGTGTGTCTCGACATTCACGTCATGTTGCCTTTGACATTTTCTCCAGGCACTGAAATTGTGCCTTGATGCTCTGGCATGTGTACGTGTGTGTGTGTGTGTGTGTGTGTGTGTGTGTGTGTGTGTGTGTGTGTGTGTGTGTGTGTGTGTGTGTGTGTGTGTGTGTGTGTGTGTGTGTGCGTGCGTGCGTGCGTGCGTGCGAGAAGCAGACATAGTGTTTTGCAATTTCCTCCATTGCATCAGACAAGCCTCTGGAAATATCATCACCAATAAATTAACATTACTTAAACAAACTGCCGCCGAACAGGGTCAAACATATCCTAATTTCCCAATGGCCCTGTGCTGACAGAGCCTTCATAGATATCAAAGTTGGCAGATTTTATGCATTTATTGGCAGATTTTATGCATTTATTGGCAGATTTTATGCATTTGTTTTATATTGTATTTTTAATTGTTCAGCCCTTTGATATGCTGTCATGGGAGCACAGACCTCCTCCTCACCAACAACAGCGTTTGCATGCAAAACTTGAGGTTGAATTATTTCCTTGCACAATAATATTGTCTCGTTTTGTTAGCGTTATGAACATATAATTGAGCACATCGCAGTCATTACAGGTGTTAGAGAATAAAATAGGCTTTTATTGCAATTTTATGAGGCTTAACAGCCTTTTAATGTGTTTATCTAAGTTATGATACGTCATTCTGCTGGCATATTTCAAGCAATAATGCTCAAGTCATTATATATTTCATTATGCATTTATATGTGGATGGGACTGTTAGCTGTATTGTGTGACAAAAGCCAAATTAAATAATCTAATAATTTGCGGTCAGTGGGAATCTAATCTCACTTTACACCTGAGAAGGGCCTCTTAAAACTTTTTCTTCCTTCTTTGAAATGGAGTAAATTCATCCTCCCGACCTCATTAAAACATTAACTGCTACATTTGTCAAAGTGAGCAGATACAGTTTAAGAGACTTGCAGCCCATTCCAGGACAGATGGCGTAAGAAATCACAAAGCCCATTTGATCTCCGGCGACAATGGAAGGCCATTCAAGGAAACGTCTAGCTCCTGCAGGGAATTTTAATTTGCGTATAAAATGAAAACCCTTCAATGTGACTACTTCATTGATGATTTCATTGTATGTTCAGGGACGCTTTCCATCCCCTTTTTGTCCTGTGAAGTAACACCAGGAATAGCGACTTGACTTCTTAATTGCGTGACTGTATTTCTAATCGATGGTGTCACGCTCTCACACCCCTCTCCCATGGCTTTTACGGCTTCTCGGCCTATAAAGTTGTGTAGGTGCAGTGCCGGTAATCAATATAATAATAAAGGTGGCTCAATAGAGCTTGCCGTGCAGCAATCTCCCCAGGACCAGTCCCAAGTCAATGGATTGAAAGCCCAGAAGATGGAGCTATCTATTCTTAGCAGGGTGGTGGTGTTGTAAACGTGGGAGCCACTAGAAGGTTGTTTGTATTGATTCCACACTCTGGCTCCAGAAAATCTAAAGAGATTTTCTTGCGTTAGGAGCTCCTGCCGGAACACCGTTGACTCTCACGCTCCTGTGTGGCTGTGTGGCTCGCTCCTCAGAGGCTGTTCATGGATTCTACAGATATAATGGATGCTTATTGAGTCATCTGCAACCAGTCAATTCATTCAGACCTTATTATAGTCAATGAATTACTCACATTTCGGTTGACAATGATGACAATTGGAGTTTATCGAACACATTTAATTACTCTACAACAAAGAGCATGTCTTCTGCAAATAAGAAGGACTTTAATGTCAAGTGGTTCTAATCAATGTTACAGAAGGTCATGTAGCGCTCTATGTATCTATTCCATGTTGCAATAAGGTTGGAACTCCAACTGTATTGGTAAACTTGCCAACATGATTACCGTGACCTTCCCCCACCTCGTTGTCTGCTGCTGACATGAGCGTCCTAACATGTTTTGATCGTATGCTAAGTTAGATGGCTGCATTCTAAAGATTGGTGAAAATGCTACATAAAGGAGTAGTTCACCCCAAAAAATACAAATCCAATGAAGCCTTGAATTAATGCATTTTTTTGCATTCCTGAGCCAATAATGTGATGACCGGGTCATCGGTCAGTAGGAGACTCTTTGAGTCTTTGAGTCTCCGCCGGTCATCACTGTATTGGCTTAGGAATGTGACAAAAGCTAAAACATCTCCATGAATTCAAGTTTTCATGGGGTAATAGAAGTATAATGTTTTGGGTGAACTACTCCTTTAACTCATTTAGAAGACTGTGTGTGTGTGTGTGTGTGTGTGTGTGTGTGTGTGTGTGTGTGTGTGTGTGTGTGTGTGTGTGTGTGTGTGTGTGTGTGTGTGTGTGTGTGTGTGTGTGTGTGTGTGTGTGTGTGTGTGTGTGTGCGTGCGTGCGTGCGTGTGTGCGTGCCCAATGCCTTTGTTACTCTGAATCCACTTGTTTAGTCAACCCGCATGCTCTCATATTAGTGTTTACATTGGCAAATGTTTGTTTCATCTCATAATATGATCCTTATTCTTCATTAACAATAAGTGCATAATATTATGATCCTTATTCTTCAATAATAATAAGCACACCAGAGAGGAACAAAGAACAAAGAAGGATTTTTTTTGTCTGAGGTAGAAATTGATTAATGGAAAGGGTTCATGCAGGGTTCTTAAATCTATACCATTTTAAATGTAACATTAGCAGAAACAAATGTAGTCATAATTAAACTAACTATAATTGTATGCCTGCAGCGTCACCTAAATTATATTAGCCAGGTCTGCTTTCCAGTGATTACTTTTCTTTTGCATGTACACATAATAATTGAAAGAAACGTTCAAGCAACACTGCCTGCCCGCCAGCTCAAGCACAGCAGACTTCACAAAGTCTCCTACTCTGGACCGGTGTTGCCCGATTGGAAATGTTAAATTATCATACCGGAGGCTTAAAATGTAGGGGTGCACGATTATGAAATTGTGACCAATTTCCGATTATATGCAGGGTCATATCTGCCGATACCGATTCTGACCAATTCCGATATTAAACGGATTATGCTGCCTTCAAACATTAGAAATACACAAAACAAAAGGGACAGAGCCATTGACGGTCACAGTATAATTACGTCATCAATCTGTGAAAATAATTTAAATTATTTTGAGACATGGCATTTTTATGGCCGATATGGCCGATGTTGATATGCTATACATGCTGTACATGATA
>NC_139702.1:18582163-18599663 GCF_964188405.1 Protomyctophum parallelum | reverse complement strand
CATGTCTGGATTCACTTAATGTCTCTGTGAATTTACTCCCTCTGTGGAGTCTGACGCCTTCGCCCTCTCTTGACATTTCTCTCTCTCTCTCTCTCTCTCTCTCTCTCTCTCTCTCTCTCTCTCTTTCTCTCAATTCAATTCAAGTCAAATAGTGACATGAATTTACAATACTACTAGACGGACTGACAGACAGCGACCGAGCAAAATAGACAGCGGGCGAGCGATCGCCCCAAGACTCTGGAGGTGGGTGGGGGTGGTTGAAAGTGGTTGGAGGTTTGAGGAGGTGGGCGGAGGTGTGTGAAAGTGGGTGGAGGTGGTGTTGACTCAAGTTCAGAATTTCATTTAGGAATGGCGATGTTTCGGGATGGTGGGGTTTCAGAATGGTGGGGTTTCAGAATGGAGGCTCTGGTTACGTTCTCTCTTTGTCCACAGGTTTATTGACAAATAGAAGGGTAAAACAAAATATCTGTGGGAAAAACAAAACATAGAGAGGGTTGAGGATTTTTTATAATTAGGAGTTCATTTCGATGAACGACTAACTTGGAAAAAGCATATAGACAGCACTGTAAGTAAATGCGAAAAGGTGATTAATGTGATGAGGTGTCTCGCTGGAAGTTCGTGGGGTGCGGTCGTGCAGATCAATTTACGCAACTAATGATCTACAGAGCAATGGTGAGGCCAAAGATAGACTATGGATGTCTGTGCTATGGAACAGCAGCCAAGAGTCACTTGAAGAACTTAGAGGTAGTACAGGCCAAATACCCTGTTCTTTATCCAATTTAGTGAGCGCCCTTGAATTCCTGCCTCATAATGCTTCATCGCTAGTCCCTCTTTTCACAACATATAATAGGTATTTTCAATGTCTAAAAACATTGCTACCAATCCCTCTTTGTTTATCATGGCCTTCTTAATATCCGATTCCAGGGATATCACAGAGTCCATGGTTCCCTACCTACCCTAGTTCAGTTCAGTTCAGTTCAGTTTTATTTTGGTCAAAAAGCAAAGACATTACATAACATGTATTATTATTATTTATTTATTTTTGAGACCAAAAGGGTTTAGGCTGAAGCCAATGGCTTATTGTGCCTATCCAGGGGGGGGGGGGGGGGGGGGGACATAAAACAGACAGAGAAAAAAACAGAAGAGAGAGAAAACAAAAAAAATAAAAATAAAAACAACCAAACACAAAAGAGAACACAAGGAAAAGTAAAACAGAAAGATACACAGGAGAAGACAGATTTGATCACACAGAATCCAGAGTCGCACATGAGAAGAATGTTATGATTATTATATAGTTATTATATTACTTTGTCATACTAATATGATTTTGTAACAATACTAGGTTTATAATGTTCTATACTTATCTATAGTTTTAGATTTATACATTCTTTTAAATGTACTAATTGAGCCGCACTTTTTCAATTCATTGTCTAAGCCGTTCCATAGTTTCACACCTCTTACACTATACATCTCGCCTTTTTGTTGGTTCTTGCCTTAGTCCCCCTGAATATGCCGAATCCCCTGAGATTGTACCTGCTCTCTCGAGCCTCGAACAACTCCTGGACACAGGGCGGAACCTAACCTAACCTGACGCTGCCAGATCCAAGAAGCTTGCTACACAAATTTCTTTCACAGCTTATTGGGATCTGGGATCTCGGAAGCAAATTCGATGACGGGGCTGTTCCTTTTTTTCAAGATACATGGTAGATGATTGGATGGGACCGTCTGTCTATCACCGTGTGGGCGTGCAAACACAACCAATCATATTGACGTGTCTATATAGCTTCACATCCGGTTTTGCACATATCTAGGGGTGGGTCCCGAACGTCGGGACCAATCCGGTACCGAACCGAACATGCAAGAGTACCGGGTACCCATTACAATAATTCAATTTTGGTTCTCTCTATCGGTTCCTGGGTGACATCATGCACGCACGCACGCACGCACATAAAACAGCCGATTATAATCAGATCCTGCTACTCGGAGAGCCAGCAACAGAATGGACCTTGGTAATCGCTCTTGTCGTTCAAAAGTATGGCTTCACTATAGTAGACAATCAAAGCAGTTAGTGTCCACTGTCCAGATGCCGTGGCCGCGGCTCGCACACAATACAACAACAAAGTTAACTTCGGGAGAGAGCCCCCACAGATCTGCCCTTCATGCAACGAACGGCAGATCGATGAGTGCATGGGGGGTTTTGCAGCCTGGCGCACTGGCGCAGCTCCATGCGCGTTGTGGATCTCTCATTGTATGGAACGAACGTACCACCGGTACGCTGTTAGCTTGTTGCTAACGGGACCCTGTTAGCAACAAGTCTCTCTCTCTCTCTCTCTCTCTCTCTCTCTCTCTCTCGCGCGCAGCGCGCGTTAGAGAGAGACGCTCTCTCGAACACGTCTTTCTTTCTCTCTCTCTCTCTCTCTCTCTCTCGCGCGCGCGTTAGAGAGAGACGCTCTCTCTAACACGTCTTTATTTCTCTCTCTCTCTCTCTCTCTCTCTCTCTCTCTATCTCTCTCTCTCTCTCTCTCTCTCTCTCTCTCTCCCCCTCCCTCCCGTTGAAGCACTGTAGTGTTGCACTGTTCTGATGTGATATTACCGGTATATGAAATAGCCTATCATACATTTTATTTGTATGTTATTATTTGCATCTGAACTTGTCAGTAGCCTGTAGGCCTTTACCACAGTACTGTGGTAGTCTACTGTGGAAGAGGATGTTACACTATTTATTCATTACATGTCTTAAATTGACATTGAGCTTTTTTGTTAAACATTTGACCTCTTTTATATCATTTTGGAACCGAAATAGGGAACCATTAAGAACCGGAATCGATAAGCAGTACCGGAATCGGTACCGGACTCGAAAAAATCCTAACGATACCCATCCCTACACATATCGCGCCCTTAGCTCACGCTGATTGGTTCGAACCACGGAGCGGTTCGGTGTTAGCTCAACTCCCTGAGAGATTCCAGATGGATGCTGTGTTGGGGAACATGGTTACCCAATACCGCCCCCATCTGGCAGAGTCGGGTTAAGTGGAACCCACTCTGGACTGAGTTGAACCACCCCTGCTTCTCCAGTTTATATACTGTACCAGCCTGTCCGTCACCATTCTTTCCATTATTTTGCACAACACTGCCGTCAGTGCTATAGGCCTGTATGACGCTGGCTTTGCAGCATCTTTCCCTGGTTTCACAATTGGGACTACAACCGCTTGCTTCCAGGCTGGGTTTCCTCTTCCCATATCGCATTTATTAGAGGCAGAATCTCCTCCATCACTAAGTCTCCTAATCTCTTAAAAATCTCATAGCTTAGACCGTCTTTTCCTGGCGCTGTTTCCCCCCACTCTGTATTGCTCTTCGCAGTGTGTCATGAATTGTTTGCAATGAAAATCTAGTGCACTTCCTGAAAGAGGTCACATGACGTGTGTCACATGACAAAACTGAAGTCTACTTCCTGTATTTCTTAAAGAGACACCACTTGCCACTTGCTTAATTCACATATTTTCAAAATAGAATACAAGCATGAAATAAACAACCGTAACAGAAAGAAATGCAATTTACAAACACAGTCAAATGTCCAGTATCAATCCTGTCTGTCTGTCTGTCACAAAGTGTGATTGATGCGTGCGGCTCACAGATTTCCTGGCTGGTCGTGCGTAACAGTCGCAGTCTGTCTGTCTGTCTGTCTGTCTGTCTGTCTGTCTGTCTGCATTCTGCTTGTATGTTAGTAGTATAATTATGTGTCACATTTGAACAGAGTGCATCTGTTCTGCAGTCTCTACCTCATCTGTGGAACTGAAAATGAATTGGTTCAGAACATAATATGTCTTATGTTGCTCCCCAAAGGCATATTTTATTTAGCACATTTTGATATTCAAGTCACTAGTTCATCCAGGAGATTTGAGTAAATATTGGACTAAATCAGACAGGCCTACAGCTTCCTTCCTAAAATAATAATAATAAAAAAAAAATATATATATATATATAATATATTATTTATGGTCCAGCAGGATATATCATGTGAAATTCATACTTTGAAGTGAGTTGTCAAATTAACCTGGGCAGATACAATATTTCTCAGTATGTGTAAGTACTTCTAACTGCTTGTTCGAAAGATACATTTTACTTTATTTTATTTTATTCCACATCTTTTCAATTGTACAGACCTTTTCACACCTAGTTAGATTTGGTTGCCATTTGAACAAAAGGCAATTTGTTGGACTGTAAACACAATTGCGGTGCATGCATGTGGAAAAGGCTGAAAAACAAGGCTGAATAGGTTGTTTTGTTCACAGCACACAGACTTAATATGTTTTGCCACGCTGCCAACAAAAGACTACTGAAAATTTCAGTCTGCCCTAAGGTATTTTCAAATGGGGCCACATTTTTTGAAAATATGAAAAGGGTTTTGACTGCCTAAAAGGTTACCAGTTAATTGCAACCACTGGTTCAAACACTAACATTTTAGAAGTTAATGAATGCTAAAAGTGTAATTCTGCACATAGCAATCAATAATGTGTTTTGTTGATATTGTGTGATGTTGTCCTTGCCTTTAGGCAGGACAGTGAATAGAACCAAGGACTTTGATGTGGACAATGTGCTATGTAATAATACTCTGTTTATTGTAGTGAAATCCCTGCTAAAATATGTCTGTATAGTTTATCCTCCTGCGTGAGTGGTTGTTTAGCGCCCCCTACTGGTAGTCTATAAAGGTGACCGGAAACGGAAGTTCCCCACAGTCTGACTAGCTCTCTGCTGTGGTAAGTGTGTATTGTCCGGAGCTCCTCTGGAAAAGTATTATACACGAAAAAGCTAACGTGAGATTTGTTGTATGATACACAGTCATGTAACAGCATTGGACATGCATTCCTAGTGTATTTTCATTTTGTGTTTGTTGCTCACGTTGGTTGTATTATTTATTTTGATACTGAATACAATGTTATCTTCCTGTAGACGTCAATATCAGCGGAGGAGCTAAACCCAATATGTTCTGTGTCTTGAACCACTCATTTGCAGGTAAATGTTGTTGCACTACGTTCTGTATTAAGTCAGATATGTTTACAAGTATTGTGGACCGCGGACGCCATTTTAGAGTATCGCGCCTAAACGTGGTGCCGGCTGTATTTTCTGTGTAGGCTACCACCAGAGAGTGCTGTTATGCAGTTTAACAATTAATTTTGTCTATTGTCATGTATTTATGTATTTTCTATTTAATTTCTATATAAAAAGGATGTT
Organism: Protomyctophum parallelum; assembly: GCF_964188405.1. Classification (NCBI taxonomy): domain Eukaryota; kingdom Metazoa; phylum Chordata; class Actinopteri; order Myctophiformes; family Myctophidae; genus Protomyctophum; species Protomyctophum parallelum. The sequence continues at coordinate 18,594,431 of NC_139702.1, read as the reverse complement.
GTAGGTTAAAAGCAAGTTAAAAACAGATTGTATTTGAATTCATTGTAAAGCATTAATATCAAAACCCAGTTAAAACCACTATACGATCACATGTGAAATAGAATACTGTTAAGAACCATTGTAATGCTGAATGCATTTAATGTAAAATGTAAAGTATTAAGATGTTCTGTACTATAGACAGTCTGACTAGCTCTCTGCTGCGACGTCAATATCAGCGGAGGAGCTAAACCCAATATGTTCTGTGTCTTGAACCACTCATTTGCAGAGCTACCATAAAGAGAACCACAACATCCAACCCAGTGTCTCTGTGTGTGTGTGTGTGTGTGTGTGTGTGTGTGTGTGTGTGTGTGTGTGTGTGTGTGTGTGTGTGTTAAATGACGGGACGGGTACACAACCGTTACATTGGTGCCGTGACCCGGATCGGGTTTCCCTGTGGGATGAGGTCAAAAGGGGGGTGAGTGTAGCAGAGTGCGGCCCTCACAGCCTCTGCCTGATGGCCTCAAAGGTCTAATATCTCCCCCAGTCCATAGGGATATCCCTTTGATCTAGTGGTTAAGATGTTGGACTTTCACACGGGAGGCCCGAGTTCGAATCCTGGGTGTTACATATGTATGTATGTATATTTATGTGGGTCCTTGGTCAATATATATTCATTTGGGGTCCTTGCCATGAGCATATTTGAGAACCACTATAGGCTTGAGTCTAGCAGATACATTTGAAGTGGTTTTAAGAAGTGGTTGTGTGATCACAGGCAGTGGCACCAGCTAACTTATTGACACTTGGACAAAGAAAGTGTTCAGCAGAATGACTTGGCTTCAGTTCAGCAGCGCTAAACATTGCACACACATTGTGATGATCAATTACGTTGCCATATGACCTTGTTTCAACTCGTTTCAACCGCAATTTAGAACAATCTGTCTTTTGTGAGCCCTGAATGTCTCCATTGGGGGCTGTGAAGTAACTGTCACATAGGGTGTCCTCTCTCTCTCTCTCTCTCTCTCTCTCTCTCTCTCTCTCTCTCTCTCTCTCTGTCGCCTGCTCAGGTAGATCGCTGGGGCGTCATGATTGTTTTGTTGATAACATAGCTCTATCACTCTCCCGTTGAGTGCATTCAGGGACAATTGCTCTACTCCTGGTCTATTTTTCTATAGCTTTCTTTCATCTTTCATCTTTCTTTCTCTCTCTCTCTCACTCTCTCTCTCTCTCTCTCTCTCTCTCTCTCTCTCTCTTCAAGATTCATGATTTGTCTTATTTATTACCTCTCATATACAAGAGTAACAATTCAATTCAAAGGGGTAAACAAAGCTGTTATATTGCAACAAACAGTCATCATTTTATATATACAGGTAGAAAAGGTTAGCTTGGGATAAACTTTTGAAACTGATGGCAGCTATATTTCATTGCCATGCACTCACTTTGGGACACATACTGCTGCAGCACATTTCTACAATGTATTTAAAGTACAGCGATGTTTCATATGTTTAAAGTTATATCTTCTGTTCTATGTACTGAGAGATCACTTGGTGAAGCCTTGAGCCCTAACCACACCAAAGGGTCGAGACGGTTTTAGCTCTTTCCCAGCGGTGTGATATGTCCTGTTGACGCACATTGTCCCAAGTTGTCTCAAGTGATTCAACGCATGGAATTCAATGGCCCAAACCACACCAAAGGGTCACCATGGAACTCCTTGCAACCGTTTGGACCCAAGGAGTTGCATCGCGACCCTTTGGTGTGGTCAGGGCTTTATAAGGTGGTTCATATACCATTGGACCCCCCTCTCTCTCTCTCTCGTTTTTAATTACGAAGTAAAGTCTTGTCTTCCTTTTAAATGTGACGTGGTTTACCCCATTTCCCCCCAATTTAGTAATGACGTTATTTCCTCCCCACACACATTGTGTGTCACTTTGTATCCCACTGGCACTGTCTCACCTACCAGTGAGGACGTAGAGCCTCCAACACTCCCCGATGACAGGCCAATTGTGTCTGCATATACTGTAGACGCTCGACCGACCAAAGTGGACCTGAAGTGGACCTGAAGCTAAATGTATTGTGCTTCATTTCAGTGAATAATGAGAAGGATAGGCCTCATTGAATGTTGCTTTGAATTTTTTGCTGTGAAGATTTATATAAAATAAAATAAAGCACGTTTGGATCGAGAGGCACACATGGGGGGATTACATTCCAGAAAGCAGCTGCCTAATTAGGCCTGTCATTATGTGAGGTCAAGCAGGCTGTGGACTCAGAGTGCGACACAGATGTGCTATGTAGAAGCACACACACATAACACACACACACACACACACACACACACACACACACACACGCACACGCACGCGCACACACACACTTCTATTCACTTAATAAACTCATGCTCGTGTGAGATGTTGCTGTGTGATTTCATATAGTGTGTTCTGTGCGCTCAAAACTCACAACTGTGTTTTTCTTTTTAAGTGTTCAATTTCTCTATATCAGCAGTTCAATTTGTCTTTTAACACTCGTGATCAGAGTAGTGAGGCACTTCACCGTAATAGAATTATTTTGTAGTAACAAGTATATCAGCACTATCCATCTACCCATCTGGAATAATATTACTGTTACTAATCAAAATGATTATTCTTTTGGTGTTTCAAGGTTATTACCTCTATGTAGCAATCATTAATTAAAATTAATATCTGATTATTGTCTTTCTGGTGGTGACAATAGTCACAATAGTCTCTGTATAATAAACTACCTTTTTAAATTGTAAAAATAACCGATCTACAAGCTCACAACTTGCCACATCACGACTCGATTCATCAATTAAATACGTTATTAGTCCGAAATGTAAACTGCACGTGGTACAGTTAAGACATTAAGGCTAAAAGGATAATACAAAAAGTCCTGGGGAATTTACATTGTGGTCCTACAGTATGTAATTCAATTCATCAACTACACTACACGTACAAAGAAAACTGCGACAATGAATGACACCTCATTCCGATAGAAATGTACATTTACCTCCACATTTTGGTGGCAGAGTAGTAGAATGAGAATTTCCCCATGTTTGTACAAAATTTGGGATGAGGTGTCAAGCTGAAAGTGGTCCTGTTATGCAGGATGGTCAATAATGAAAGTTTGACTAATGTCTCTCTTTCACACCTGCATGTGTTTCTGTAAATTAGAACTATTAGTCAGCTCTAGTGGCTGGAGTGACAACTTCTGACAAGATGCCGTTTTGCTCAGAACAACTAACATTAGGCCACGGGCTGATGTCAGAGTAAAAAAACAAAGCCATTTGCAGGCTCCACAGGGGAGTTCTCATGAGAAAACAGAAAAGCAACATAGTATGAATTTAAATTAGTTATATTCTTCTGGCAGAGTCATACACACTTTTAATAAATAGGAAATTGAAATAGTCCTACTTTCTCTGCCAAAGCTAGAAAAAATACTTGCTATACCACATCTGACTTTCTTATCATGATTGTTTGTGCAAAACTGCAAAAGTACTGTAGCATACTTTTCAGAGAGTAAAAAGTCATGTGTATAACTGATGTTGGTCTAAACAAGTTATGTGCACTAGTATTACTTAAACTCTACAGTATATGCTTTGTTTACCGGGGGGTGCCGTGCTTGGCCATTGACGGATAGGTGTCTATATCCAGAACCGCAGATCCGACCGATAAGCCCATATCCACGAGTTTCCAGTGTCCCATGAGGCATTGCATGAATTATGGGCATCACTTACTGTTGTCAGGCATCCAATTCATCTGAGTGACTGTGTCAGTCAACACAACAGTAATGTGGGAACACAATCTGACAGAAATCAGAAATTGTGCAATGGGTGTTGCATAACTGAACCGGGTACACTGTCGGGCATGCATTTCCAAAGTAAGCTGCATGCCCATGTGGCACTGGTCTGGTGGTATTTGAAACGATGCCAAGTCATTCTGTATTAGATAACGAGGCTGGTTTGTAGGACATGCATTAGGCTGATGGTCTATAGATAGATACATACTATACTGTAGCTCCACTCAGAACAGCAGCACTGCTGAGGCCCTTAGACCTTAATTTGCATAGTTACATATTTATATTTATAGACCGGCAATGGACTAGATGAGGTGGGCGGGTGGTCAAAGTGGCACGCACTCATGCACGCACGCACACATACACACAGTCTTGTGAAGCATAAATTCATGTTTTTCTACTTTTCAGTAGCAGTGCGAAAAATAAATTGCTCTGTGCTAATGAGTTATCACTGTGATTTGGTTTAACTTGAGTGCTGTGGAATAATGTGTGCGTTTGTGCATGAGTGGGTGCGTGTGTAGGAAATAGGAATTAATTAGTGATTCTTATAGGCTGCGTGGGTTTGTTCAGATTTTGGACACGCCTCCTGCAAGGGGTTTAATCACAGAGCTCATCAGAATAACATGAGGCTGCCTGTGTGTCAAATTTCTTCTTTTTATACAGTGTGTGCATGCATGCGTGCATGCGTGTGAGCGTGCGTGCATGCATGCGCGCGCGTGTGTGTGTGTGTGTGTGTGTGTGTGTGTGTGCGAGCATGCGTGTGTGCGTGTGTGTACGAGCGTGCATCTGACATGTTTTCTTGACATGTGACATGTGGAGAGGAGCAGTTCAGACTGACAGTGACAGGTTGTGAGAGTGCATGGCTGCATGCCTGGATGACACCTCTCTGTGGTTGTCTTCCCACCCCCTCACGCTTCTTTCCTTCCCTGGGAAGTCCTGCCACCTGCAGGATTCCTCCATTTCCATATCGTTGCTACATGTCGGGCAGAAACCTTTTATCTCCATATTCAAACTGTTTTTTCTTTATTTTGTAAATGAACGCCCTTCTTGATCATACTACTACAGCGTCACACAGAATTATAAAAGGTAGCCAAGTAGTACCCTGGCATATATGTCCAATGTCCTTGACATGAAAACGTTCGGGAACCACTGCTCTAGAGTAGTCTACTCCCTGTTGGCTACTGTTCCAAACACTCCTGGATGTTGATCCTGGACAGTCTGTTGTCCTGACTCCTGGACAGTGCTCTGTTGATCCTGGACAGTCTGTTGTCCTGAGTCCTGGACAGACCTCTGTTGATCCTGGACAGTCTGTTGTCCTGGACAGACCTCTGTTGATCCTGGACAGTCTGTTGTCCTGGACAGTCATCTGTTGATCCTGGACAGTCTGTTGTCCTGCCAGTGATCACTCAATCCTGTACTTTTTTTTACACTCCAAAGGATCAAACTCTCCCTCACTTCTGCAACTGCTTATCCAGTCAGTCATCTTGTGGTTTTCCTATACAGTAAAGTTGGCATGTTCTCTCAAGCCGCAACATGCCTGGCGGTCTACAGCCTCTCCAAATTGTCACATGTCTTCCCCCCTTTTACGTTCCCTTCACTGGCTTACTTCATCCAAGAAATGACTTTGTTTCGATTGTTGTTTACCTAGCCGGTGATGTCTTCCTGTCACGGAGAATTTTAGTTTGTGAAACATCCCTTAACGGTGGATGAAGAATCCAAAAGTATTCCTTTGAACTGTTTTCTTTCCACTCTAGAATATGTGACTATTTAGTCTGTCATTTGTTGCCGTTTACTGAGGGTGTCTGATTATCACAAGTACTCTCCTCCTCGCAGCGCACACTGATGAAAAGATTGTATCTGCTGTGCTGTGCGTCTCTCTCTCTCTCTCTCTCTCTCTCTCTCTCTCTCTCTCTCTCTCTCTCTCTCTCTCTCTCTCTCTCTCTCTCTCTCTGCTTGTTTTATATCTCCACATAAGCGTCGGGTCACAAAGCATGAGTGGACATGAAAATGAATAGAATAAATCATTCATCGTTCATTATTAATTCAACAAGATGAAACTAAACTGGCCTTTCGTCTTGAAAAACAATCCTCTCATTTTCTTTGTTTGTATAGCTGTAGTATTCACAGTGAGAGAGAAAGAGAGAGAGAGGTGAGTGAGAGAGAGAGAAAGAGAGAGAGGTGCGTGCATGCGTGCATGCGTGTGCGTATACGTACGTATACGTACGTGTGTGTGTGTGTCTTAGTAAAGCAGGGAGGCTACCTCTGCACACGTACGTGTGTGTGTGTCTTAGTAAAGCAGGGAGGCTACCTCTGCACACGTACGTGTGTGTGTGTGTGTGTGTGTGTGTGTGTGTGTGTGTCTTAGTAAAGCAGGGAGGCTACCTCTGCACACGTACGTGTGTGTGTGTGTCTTAGTAAAGTAGGGAGGCTACCTCTGCACACGTACGTGTGTGTGTGTGTGTGTGTGTGTGTGTGTGTGTGGACAGACATAACAGGCAGAGACTAACCCCCTTTGTGTAAAATGTTCGACTAGGGCATTCTGCAAAAGGGGCCACTTTTCCCTGATGGTACAGTATGCTTTTGTAGGGCCCAGGAGAACCAGGACAGAATACGCACGCATGCATGCACGCACGCACGCACACAGTATGGGTTACAAAGAATATTCGGCTTCCCATCATGCATCTGTAACCCAACATGCCTTGCAGTGCCTTGACACGCATGTCACGTGATCGGCCATAGCCAATGGGAAGAGGTAAACAATGGAGTCCAGTTCCTGTTCCTGGCCCGTTGTAAAATGCTGTTGTCTCGGAATGTATACGCACCATCCATGGTGATTGAACACAACGCAGACAGAATGTAGGCACCATCCATGGTGATTGAACACAACGCAGACAGAATGTAGGCACCATCCATGGTGATTGAACACAACGCAGACAGAATGTAGGCACCATCCATGGTGATTGAACACAACGCAGACAGAATGTAGGCACCATCCATGGTGATTGAACACAACGCAGACAGAATGTAGGCACCATCCATGGTGATTGAACACAACGCAGACAGAATGTAGGCACCATCCATGGTGATTGAACACAACGCAGACAGAATGTAGCACCATCCATGGTGATTGAACACAACGCAGACAGAATGTAGGCACCATCCATGGTGATTGAACACAACGCAGACAGAATGTAGGCACCATCCATGGTGATTGAACACAACGCAGACAGAATGTAGGCACCATCCATGGTGATTGAACACAACGCAGACAGAATGTAGGCACCATCCATGGTGATTGAACACTACGCAGACAGAATGTAGGCACCATTCATGGTGATTGAACACTACGCAGACAGAATGTAGACACCATCCATGGTGATTGAACACTACGCAGACAGAATGTAGGCACCATTCATGGTGATTGAACACTACGCAGACAGAATGTAGGCACCATTCATGGTGATTGAACACAACGCAGACAGAATGTAGGCACCATCCATGGTGATTGAACACAACACAGACGTTACAATTTAGGCATTTAGCAGACGCTCTTAATCCAGAGCGATTTACAATAAGCAAGAACAAAAAGCATGGGAATACATCACATAAAAGCATTTATCATGAAACATGCGTAAGCTAAGAAAGTAACAGTGGAATATCTATATAATGAAACTATACATATAAACTATATATACTACTATACTATACATATGTACTATGGCGTGCTATGACTATATACAATGCAATTATAGTGCTGTCTTCATAACATGCTAAGTCTGTATCAAATGCTATCTAAGTCTACAGAAATACTATCTAAGGGGGTAGGGTAAGTGCTATGGGCCATGATGGAGTCTGGAAGGTGGGTTTTCAGACTACGGCGGAAGATTGGGAGTGATGCTGCAGTTCTGACTGCAATGGGAAGTGCATTCCACAGTTTTGGAGCCAGAAGGGAGAAGAGTTTGGGACGTGTGGAGCGTTGTCCCGGCGTTTTTAGTGAGGGTACTTCCAGCTTCCCTGCGTTGGCTGATCTGAGTGCGCGGGAGGGTTTGTAGGGTTCAATCATACTTGCAAGATATGCGGGAGCCATACCTTTGGTTTTTGAATGCCAGCATCAGAGTTTTGTATTCTGCAGCGACCGGGAGCCAGTGGAGGGAACGGAGCAGGGGGGAGACATGTGAGAATTTTGGCTGGTTGAAGACCAAGCGAGCTGCGGCATTTTGGATCAGCTGCGGCTTAAGTGCACATGCTGGTAGGCCAGTAAGGAGGGAGTAACAATAGTCGAGTTTTGACAAGACTGTTGTCTGGATTAGGAGCTGGGCTGATTCCTGGGTGAGGAACGGTCTAATTTGTCGTATGTTATAGAGTGTGAACCTACAGGATTGAGTGACAGCTGTGATGTGAGCTTTGAGCGTTCTGGGGTAAGTGATGTTGTGTCGTGGCGAGGTATACAATATAAACGCTTCTCAAGACCAATGTTTTTATAAGACACACGCAGTGTAAGAAAAAAAATAAAAATAAAAAAAGGCTTCTCATCATGCACCTGTAACCCAGCATGCCTTGCCTTTAAAAGGCTGTTTTCTCGCAATGCTGCATCTGCATGATTGAACACAATGTGGACGTTCTGGGATCAGCAGAAGTTATGCTGCAGTTAAACGCTTCTGAAGACGAAGCGTATCTTTAAGCCGCATGCAGTGCACACGCAGTGACTAATGACGTATTTGCGAAACGGAAGCTGCAAGCGCAGCACGGAAACGGAATAGCAGCACGGAAACTGTAGAAGCACGGTTGAAAACGCAGAGGTGAAGTGAGTGACGTGAGAGCACAGACACAGCATATAGGAGAGAGACTTCAATTCACTTTAAGTCAGTTCAAAGGGGCTCTATTGGGATGAGCAAACATGCATTACATTGGGAAGTGGGGTGTAGGGGCTTCGTATGTTCCTCAACTGCTCGCCTTCTCCGCGACATGGGATGCACAGGAGCGGGCCATCGGAAAGCCATGAAAGAGCTGGCTGAGGAGGCGGAGAAAAGCAGGAAGAGATCCCTGCCATCGCTCCGCCACCATGAGACGTACTGGGGTTAAAGGATTGAAACGTTGATGAATGGTGGTGCCCAGCTGATGACCCGTTTAGGCCCACAGAGGTGTTCAGTGAGGTGTCACAGCACACCTGTTCAAAAGGCACTGGAGGAGATGCGTCAGGCAGCAATGCCCAGCAGGAATACCATCACCTGTATCTGATATGTACATTGCCAAAGGAAAAGTGCATGTAACTAAAGTGTATATAATGTCTATAATGTAAAGGAGAATATAGAAATATGTAAACAGAGCTGTATTGCATTGCATCCCACTAAAAAACAAAAGCTTGCAAACCCACAAGAATTGCGCACTTGCTGCAAGAAATAGTACATACATACACATTTTGCAAAAGAGGTTTCAAGGTTTGCATTCACTTGTATAGATTATAGAACCTTTGGGACGAATGGCGACAACGTTTTAGAATGAATTTCAATTGTGCTCAACTCTCTCTGTATATCTTTCTCTGTCTGTCGCTCCCTGCACACAAAGTGTGCCTCGGGGACGCATTCTGTTGCGTTTGTCTATATTTGACAAAAGGGAGGTTCCGTAATGGCTTCTCCCCCACGCACCATAAACTAAATACAGCTTCCTGCCGCGGTCTGAACGAACGCTGTGACTCAGCATATGCGACTGAGACACTATTACAGCTCCGACATGAAGTGTAAATGCCTCGTTTATGCTCCGTCGTGTACAGGTGTCATACACCTAACATAGGCGACCGACAAGCTCACAGAATGTGACACTGCCATGCGACAAAAGTATGAATATTGCCTAATGTTCTCTCTCTGCAATCGGTCTCTATCTTTCTCTCTGTCTGTATGCACGCACGCATGGAAAGCATTGCGTGTGTGCGTGTGTTTTCAGGGCGAGACCTCGAGTCTATAATGCATTATAAATGCAATTAAATGTGCTTTTACAATGTTATAACACTCTTTAAAAATAATAATCAAGTATAACAACATATAGGCCTAACAGCATTAATATTATAAGTTATAATACTTCATAAACCATGCTATAAGTTGTTGCATAATTGTAAGCAAGTGTTTTCATGCCTTATAAGTGCATTATAATGGGTTTATAGTGCATTATAGTCCCAACCTTATATATAAAGTATGTTTTCATCAGTCCTCAAACCCCACAGTATATATTCCCTTATCTGTGTGTCGCTCCGTTTGTGCACGTACGCGCTCGCTCACTTATGCGTGTGCGCACACGCACAGGGTGCTGGCAGTGGGCTAGCATAGTGATCCATTACAATAGGCTGTAATGTGCTCTCAGTGGCACTAAAGACCTTCCACAGAGCAGCACAGGACACGCACGCACACACACACACACACACACACACACACACACACACACACACACACACACACACACACACACACACACACACACACACACACAGATGAGCTGAGGCACACATCTAACGAGACATATGCAAAGCCGTTTAAAACAATAACACACACACACATACATGCACAATGTTGATCACCAAATGCACTCACTGGTGCTCATGAATGTAAAGGGGCATTATGATCATTATATGGTCAAATTAATGTGTACCCCCCCCCCCCCCCCCCAGATATTTATTTAACACAGTAGATGCAATTTCCTGTAAATCTGGAGAGATTCAGTATACATTTCAATTCAAGAGCCAAGGTGACTGCAAGAGTCTCCTGCTAAATTCAGGAGTGCATTAACCCTTTAATTAACCCTATGAGTCAAATCACTATCAGAGTGTCTCCATCAGGTTAATGGAGCTCTGACGTGTGCTTCATCTTTAAGAAGGGAACTGGGAACGCACGCACGCACGCGCGCACACACACACACACACACACACACACACCCACACACACACACACACACACACACACACACACACACACACACACACACACACACACACACACACACACACACACACACACACACACACACACAGATGGAGGCAAAGAGGGGAGACAGGCCAAAAATAGAGGTGAGAGAGGCAGGCAGCGAGAGATGGATACATACCGAGAGTGGATGTATTTATGAGAGAGAGAGAGGGGGGAAGAGAGAGAGAGAGAGAGAGAGAGAGAGAGAGAGAGCGATGGATGAGACAGTCAGTGAGAGAGAATATTCTAGCCTACTCTGCAAAAAGTTTGGGTGGATCTATATTGAGCAGTGACTGTGAGTCATATAGTGTGGCGATGGTTCGTCTCTGTCGACTGTGCTGTATATATCGTTGCTGTCGGGCAGAAACCTCTTTTCTCCATATAGTCTAACTTGCGTCACACAAAAGCATCAACATTATCTGCAAGCGAAGTGCTTTGAGCTTGTTAGATCTGCTATACGTTTGAATTTGAATCCGGAAAAGTATAACAGTTTTGGACATATGAGGTTTTCCACCCGACAGAGATGATACAGTGATGACTGGGTGCAGAGCGCATCTCCACGGCCACCTCATTTATCATGTCGTCTGCGTTTTACACACGCTGATCCTGGGCAGTGGGCACGCTCCATCACCTCTCACCACCAGCAGATTAACAGCACCACTGAGGGCGGTTCTTTAGGCAATCAGGTAAATGAGGGGGATAAGATGAGAACCGTTCTGAGTAACCGTACGAGAGAGAGAGAGAGAGAGAGAGAGAGAGAGGATTTTATCCCTAGCTATACCTTTCCTACATGTATACCGTAACTATTTCTGACAGCATATGCAGAATTTGCTGTCAAGGTTTTGTGAGCTATTTTGAAGTTTCACTGTAAGCTCTGTAGCTTCTCTCAAAAGCCTAAATATCTGGCCTATCCAGGGGGTAAACCTCTGTAGGCTATAATATAGCCTTATCCACTATATTATAGCGGATAAGATATTTGCTTTCCTCGCAGGAGACCCGGGGGGTAAATCTTGTTTTAGTTGTACAGTACGTAGTATTGTTTTGTTTTAATTGTTTTCTTCCACTTTTGCTTTGCCAATGTCAGCTACAATGTGTGTACTATAGTTAACATATCGATTTGTACAAGTTAACGTCCTGTTTTGTACTTAAATATATTGTTAATTATACTTACAGTGTGATGACCCCATATTCTAATTGTTTCTCTCTCCTTTCTCTTTCATGTGCTGTGTTGCTGTCACCTCCCAATGTTACAACGTAGGTAAGCATATTTATATTACATAATTATGTTGAAACTCTGGATTCTGTCTCGATCCTGCTTTTCTTGAAAATAATGAAGAAAATGTCTTCAGGCAGCTGTATTAGACTAAATGGTATAGAAAGAGACTGGGAAGGGATGAGCTCACCCAGGTCCTGAGCCAGATGACGTGATGAGATGTGTGGTTGGTTCACGAGGGCACCAGGCAACGTTACAGAGTTTTATGAAGCTTATAAATCAGGGCGCCCTGATGAAGACCTTCTGAGGTCGAAACAGTTGC